>NC_056739.1:1089260928-1089330928 GCF_019279795.1 Protopterus annectens | reverse complement strand
AAGCATTATGGAATGATACATTTAGATTAGCAAAATAAATGGTTCTCTTTAATATTTTAGGAAAAGATATACAAAAGAAAGAGTTTTCATATCTTATTTGGACTATACTTGTGGTCAGAAAATCTATTACAAGGGATTGGAAATCTTCTTCAGAATCAAAATCTAAAGATATTATTATCCTTTTTAAGGAGGTAACAATTAAAGAAGACAAAGTAAAAGATAGAAGAATTTATTTACTTCTTTATTTGACATTTGTTAACCGAGATATTCCATCTAAGCAAAAGTTCTTTTTCAGTAGAGGCCCGGGGAGAAAAGCTCCACAGTGCAAGTAAGCAAGAAAATGTACAAAACTGAAGATGAATGCAGTGAAAATTTTACAATAAAACAGTTAAGCAAATGTAGATAAAGCTCCACAGTGCAATATAATAAGAGGCATTATAACATTGAAGAAAAACATAGCAAAGAAATATACAATAAAACATTTGAATGAATTTACATAACACAGGGGGTTATCTTCAGAGAGTAATTGTACAATACAGAGCAGTAAAGTGAGTTATGGTAGTAGGGAAGGGAGGAATAGAGAGGATAGTGATAGAGAAAGGGGTGGGTTCATGTTGGGTGATTACAGAGGCAAATCCATGTGCTATTAAGGTACCTTTGATAGTTTTCTTGAATTCGTGGATTTAAGAAATGTTTCTAAGGTTCATGGGGAGCTTGTTCCATGCAAGAGCAGGGAAGTAGTTGTGGAGAGTCCGTCCAATAGATTTTTTAGGTTTGTGAATTTGTAAGAGACATTGGCCAGAGCTTCTGAGGGATTGAGTGGGCTTATAGAGGGAGACAAGTGAGGAAATGCTAGGGCAAAAGGAGGGCTTATTCAAAATAGTATGGATAATGAGAAGTTGGGTAAATAAGAGTTTATTAGGAAACTCTAGCCAGCTGAGTGTCTGGAGAGCATGACAGTTGTGTGATCTTGAGGGCAGATTGGCTGCACATCTAGCAACTTTGTTGTAGGTGGTTTCAAATTTGGAAAGTAGTGAAGACTGTAAATTTGTTAAAATTTGAGAACTGTAAAAGAGGTTGGGGAGAAGGCAAGCTTGGGGTACTGAGATCCTGGAGTTGGGTGTGAGGAACCTTTTGTTTCTATAGAGCAAACCAAGCTTTTGGTGTGTTTTCTTGATGCAGTTAAGTACATGAAGGTCACATTTTAGTTGATCATCCACTATTACTCCAAGCAGTTTAGTGTGTGATTCAGCTACGAACGTAGTGTTGTTGAGGGAAGAGATGCTGAATGAGGATTTAAGATGGTAAAGGGATTTTGGGGGGAAGAGAAAAAGTTTTGTCTTTTTAGGGTTTAGAATGAGTTGGTTGTTAGTAAGCCATGCTTCAGTGAGGTTGAAAGATGTTTGTGTCAGGGTTAGTAGGTCAGTGGGACTGTCAGCGATAGAAATGATGGTGGAGTCATCTGCGTATTGTATGAGGGAAGACTGAGGACAGGATGTGTGAAGTTGGTTAGTAAAAATGTTAAAAAGGAGGGGGCCTAAAATAGAGCCTTGAGGAACACCAATTTTGATGGTGAGAAAAGGAGAAAGAGCAGAGAGCCATTTTACAGATTGCAGTCTGTCTGTGAGGTAGCTACTGAACCATCAGATAGTTGCTGAGGAGCAGTTGAGTTGAGAGAGTTTGGAGAGGAAGATGGAGTGAGAGACAGTGTCAAAGGCTTTGGAGAGACCTAAAAAGATGCAACACACTAGTTTATCATTGTCTCTAGCTAGGGAGATGGAAGTTGTGGTGCTGTCGTGGGGGCAGAAGCCATGTTGAGTAGGGGTATTTAAGTTTTCATGAGTAAGATAAGCTGAGATTTATTTATAAAGACAGTGCTCAAGAATTTTGGAGAGGGGAGAGAGTATGGCAGTAGGTCAATAATTAGAGAGCTCAAAATAATTTCCATCTTTGTGGATTGGTATAGTGTGGAACTTTTTCCAGAGGGCAGGAATAGTGGATTCACTAATTGACAGGTTTCTGAGGATGGAGACAGGATATGCTATGGAGTCAGCAGCAGCTTTTAGGAAATGAGGCAGCAGGTTGTCAGCTGAAGGGGAACCTAGTTTAAGTTTGATAAGAAGTTTTTTGATGTAGCTAGTTGGAATGGGTTTTAGTGAGAAAGAACTGTTCTTCTTCTTCTTTTGGCTTTTCCCAGTTAGGGGTCGCCACAGTGGAACTCCGGTCCGCTAATGATTGGCAGTAGATTTTTACAGTGCCGAGGTGCCAGCTCGACACACATCCTTCAACGAAGGCACGCCCATTCACGCATGTCTTTAGAATGACTCTTGACCATGGGGAGGACATGCAGACTCCACACAGAAGGTGCTCCAGCCGAGAATCGAGCAGGAGAACCTCTTGCTGTGAAGGACAATGCTACCGCTGCACCACCACGGCTTCCAGTGAGAAAGAACTGCAATACTGAATAATCCTTGGTTGAAGATTTTGGCCCTTATTGAATCAACGTCTTCATCTATTTAAATATTTAGACTGTTATTAGGATTTTTTTTGTAAATATCTTGTTTCAGTTATTGCCTTTTTGGTCTCAGGCTTATTGTACATATTGTAAATAGTTATAATTGTGTTTGTTTTTCAAAACACTATTCATCTTTTTCTTTTATTGTATAACACCTTAAAGATGATCATTTTTGTAATCTTTTCTTTTTTCAAAATTAAAAAAAAAATATTTCAAGAAAAAAAAGACTAGGTCAAAATGTTGTGAGGAAAGGCATAGCCTATACATATAATAATGCCTACTTAGGCTCAATGGCAATTGCTCAAAATCATCAAGTGAGTCCAGACTTGGACAACTACTACAAAAAGTAACAACAACATCATCATCTATGCGAAGGTATACTACTTTATTTACTTTCCTGTACTGTTGCCAAAAATGGTTGCTGATCCTTTGCATTCCTTCTGAATGGCATACAGCTTTAAAACATAACTCCATAAGTATACAATGTGTCTAACATAGAAGATCATGATTGGGTCACTGATCATAACCCACTTATTATGTGTTTGAGACATAGATACCATGAAATTTTATAAAGGGGAAGATTATAAAACTAGTGGCTTAGTCCTTTTAACTGCATATAATGCATGCTCGGCTTTCTAAGCACAGCTTAGGTTGTAAGGATTTAAAAATAATTTCTTTATCCTTGAACAGGTAGAACAAAAACCAGTGTGGGGGTGATTGGGAAAACCTGATTGGAAAAAGAGAATTCAATTGGCAAGTCCTACTGAATTGCACTTGTCCACCTGGTATTAATGATGTAATTTCTTTAAAACCTGTTTTAAAAGGCACATTCTTATATAATAGTTAATTTTGTTTTTTAATGTTCTGCACTTTCCTAGTGATATTATGTACTGTTTTTTTTTTTTTTTCTTTTATCACAAGTCATGTTTATGTGTATATCTTGGAATGTTAGCAGCTTTATAATGGTAGTAGTTTTAACAATGCTGTATTTTACTTTAAGGAAAAAAGGGGGCATGTTTTTGGCACCATTTTTTTAAATAGTTGTATTTCAGCACTGTTTCCTTTTGGTTTTACTCAGTTTCTGAAGAAGTTCCTTACCAAAGTGAATGAAAGTGCTTAAACTGATGTGTTTTTGGATGTAATAAATTCTGGTTTGTGATTCTTGAGTGGCGTTTTTTCTTTTTATTTGTTTTATAGCACGCTGCTAGTACATTGTTTTGTTTATGTAGAAAAGGCCAACAGAAAGAGAAACAAAGTTACCATGTCCATGGTATTAATAAAATAGATTAAAATAATGTTTTATTTAGACAGGTCTCAAATACTTCTGAATGTTACACTTTTAAGTTTATGGTTATTAAGATAGCAAACATTTAAGAGATGCTAATGTTCGAACATATACTGAATCTATTTTTCTATTCTATTTTTTTTATTTTATGTAGTTATCTAGATCCCTCTGATTTACATTTTTAATTTTGTAGATGTAATGTAAGAATGTTATATAGTCTTTTGTGTAATGCATTGTATTTTTATTCTTTCTGATGTAAATTCTGTATTTTATCTGTCTTTGTTTCATGTGGAGCTTTTCTCCCCGGGTCTCCACTGAAAACAGGCTAGCAGCCCAGTCGGACACTACCCGGTAAACAAATGTAAAATAAATAAATAAATAAAATATAAAATATGAATAAATTCCTAAGTTAAATGCTACTAGTCTTCAAAGAATAAAAAATCTTATAGTCTGAAGCCAGTGCTTAAACACAGACAGCTAATTCATTAATTGATATGACCATATGATCTCTAACACACTATATATTTTGATTTGAGTCTGGTGTTTTTATATTAACATAATAAATCACAAGTGAGCACAAAAGCATTTTTTTTTCATTTTATTTGAAGTATTAAAGTTTCTGTCAGCATGATTTCCAGTTTTAGTTTTGTATACTATAGTGTGATTTTTAGTATAATCAGGATTTAATTCTGTTTAACATTTTTTATTTTTTATATAATTTGAAATCATTGCCATTTTAAAAGGAGTGCAGGAGTAATTAACATACTGATTGAGATAAAAAACACTCATACTTTATCTCCTAAATTAACAGACAGTTTACAGTGTTTATAAACCCCAGAAACTGAGTATTACAAAGCAGGCATCAGATAAATATTATTCTCTAAAGTGGTAAACTGAGCGATATTGTAGTTGACCATTAAACCAGTTCCTTTCGCGCAGAAGTGGGCATGTCACAAATTGAGTGACAACCTGGTCTGCATATTACTTGAGGTTTTCGACAAACTGGCAAGAAATTCTATATATTTTTTTTTTTTTTTTTTTTTTTTACGTTTTAGGTTGATTAAAACTTGCCGTTATACACAATATGTGCATACCAAAGTTCAGTCATGCTGCAACACCCTGTAATACTTAAAGACTTAACCCCACAACTAAGTGAAAGAAAGAAGAAGCAGTTACACTTCCGTTATGATTGTGTGCTGTACTGACAGCACATAACCGTTCAAAGTGTCAATATGAGATTTTGGTGACTGTTTGACTATTAAAAGCACAGTGACAATGGAAACACTTTAGTTTAAATAAGAAGCTATTACGTTGTACAAATCCATAATTTAGCAGTTGGCAGTCCTCTTAAGAAACTGAAATACCCCAAGATCGAGAAAGTGTTTTTTTTTTTTTAAATGTCGGTTCACGCCATGCCGGTAATTTACTTTCAGTTTACTGTTATATGTACTATCCTATTACAACATCAAGTGCACTTTTTTTTTTCTTCAGTTGTACATTGGGAGGGAATGCATATTCATGAATGACATATCACGGGGGTGGGTTTGGGGCGTGGCTTACTACTGCGCATCTGGTGAGGCCCTCAACTACAGTATTGCCGTAAACTGTACCTCTAAATACTATTAGTTGCAAGTTGCGTTTGGTTTCACAAAAATATACACCTACACAGGTTGGTTGGCACCATTGAACTATAGATCATGGCAGATTTTCAAATGTTAAGTAAAAGAATACATTTTTTTACTTCCATGCTCATACCATATTCAGTCAGTCCACAACATTTTATTGTTTTTTTTTTTTAAGTACAATAGACTGCCTCAGACATCAGTCCCCTGACAGAGTCTAAGCCAATGGTAAATTAATTGAAGTTGCTTCATCTAACTCCTAGAAGCCCTACCTTCAAATGGCAAGAGATGTGTAATAAGGTACAATCATCTTATTCTCTGTTGAAGAGTATGCCTAAATGTGGGGTGATTTTTTTTTCTCTTAAGAAAGAAAAAAATGGATCTCCATTCTATGTAATACAAAATATGTCTTGAGCAGAGTTCTGAGGATGGAAAAGAGAGAAAAATAATATACTTTTATTTTAAAATAAAAATATGAAACAAACAAAAATCATAAAACATTTTTGAGAGTGTGTATTCTAGCTGGACCCTGTATTCATCCAGAAAATACTATATCTTATATCAGACACAGATTGTATTGCTTCTTTCACTGTGTAGTACACCAAAAGTCTCAAGATTATGCCTATGAATTGTGGATGTGTCAGGAAAGAGACTAAAAGTTTCTTAAAAACTATTTTCATATTATGTGCTATGAAGGTTGCAGAATCCAATCATTTTCCTACTCCATTTGGAAACTATTTAATTCCACTGTTTCCTTAAAAGCAATCAGTGTCAATCATTTTCTTCCTCAATGTACATTTTTTAAACATATTTTACTTTATTTCCAACACTCCCCTTTTTCTTTATCTGAACTCAGGAGATAAAAACAACAATAGAGTTATTGTGTTTAAATATCCCCATGTTTCATTATAATCGTGTTGTTTCCACATTAAGGAAAAAAATGACATTGTGTCATGATTTTACCTCCTTGGTTATTCTTTCTTCAGGGTTTGTCTTTATACTCCTTGTGGTTTTTTCTTCTTCCTTTGTTTTTCTTCAGTATACATACATATATAAAAATTAGCAGACATTCCTCCCACCAGGGAACCAAAAAAATCATTTCACTTCCTAATTGAATATGAGGTTTCAAGAAACTTCTGTAAAAGATCTTGGGATTTTGCCAGACCTGAAACACTGATTATTAAACCTGGTTGGATTATACTCAACTGAAAGTTTAAAATGTATGGAAACTTAATGGTAGACAAATCAAAACAATGTGTAGGAACCAGATGTGTAGTACTATTCATTTTTTAATGCTCAGGTTTAATAATGCCTGAATGTTCTGTTGGTTCAAAATCAACATTTCTAAAGCATATTGTTAATGACAGAACATTCATAGCCACAATATATTCCCTATTTGAGCATACATGACCCCATAGGACTTCTATGTAATTTTAAGCACAGATGGCATGATAAAAGTAATTTGCTTAGGCATAAATTATGTAATAGATTAGAAAATAACACTTATTCTCCCTCATATGCTTTGCCTTTTGGGAATTTCTCAGTATATACTTATGCATTCTAATGTTTGGCACATACCACAAGCTTGAGGCTAATATAATTGTTCTTTTCTTCATTAATGAAACTGCTGACTTATGCTCTTCTGTTTTCATAGGAAACAAACTGCATGTATACTTGAAACAAAAATGCACTACAGAACACGTTTCCAGTTTAAGGTTCTCTGATGTGAAGTGCATAATGCAGACTCTGAAAGCATTATATAGCTAATGTCACACTAGAATAGATTTCAGGGTCACTCATTTTTGTTAAGAGAGAAGAGTTTATGGAACATAGCACTTTTATTCAGTTGTATTTCTTTGTTGTTTATTTTCTACAAATATTAAACCTGAATAGTTATATTAGAAATAGGCAGCTAGATATCGCTATAAAATAAAACATGGACTTTAACATACTTGCCAGCAAAAAGTCAAATTGCTTGTCTTCAGCTTTGTTTCAGCTTCCTGCCTTGTTGATTTGAAAGGACTGAGAAGCTGCAGTAGGCATGCTTATTTCTTTCAAGTTCCATTTCATTTTTTTTTTTTTTTTTTACTGCTGATTAATTTTAAGTACCTGGGGGGTCCGTGATGTACCCTTTTGTTCCTTATAAAGGTACCATCCTGGTGATCACTTATGTTTTTCATTTCTGAGATATGTTCAGATAAGACTTTTAATCAGTCACAAGCTTACACATTCTTACACAAGGCCACCATAGGAGTTTCCCAAAACATGAACTTGCCTAATGCCAGCAATTCATTCTTACTGCATTCATTTTCAACAATTAATACTAGATGAAAGCTGCCCTTAAAGGATAAAGTACAAGAATCACATAGGATGTTTCCCAGAGTCCTTTGAAATATTGTCAGAGTGTTGGCAGACCCTATGATGAAAATAATCATTAGATCACCAGCTAGTGCAGATCTGCCAGGGGACTTAAAGACAGAAAATGTGGTAACTTTGTACAAATTGGGGAGCATAAAAAAATCCAGGAAAATACAGATCTATTTGTTTAATAATAGTGGCAGGAAAGGTCATGCAGTAAATTCTGAGGTGAAGGCAGGGAAGGTCATGTACAGAGTTCTGAGATGAAGGCTGTTAACATTTCTAGAGGACAGCAGTCTCGTGGACAGCAATGGACATGAGTAGATGGCCAGAAGAAGCTGTCTGTTATATCTGATCAACTATTATGACTGGGTTGCAGGAGCCTTGATTAAGGAATACCGGCTGACATACTCTACCTGGACTTCAGCAAGGCCTTTCATCTGGTCTCAAACATGAATCAAGTAAGAAAACTAGAGAGGTTGGGATAAGTCCAAGACTAAAACACTGTGAGATAAGAAGTATGGTGTCATGGGGATGGAGTACTACAAGAGACAGTTCTGGGTTGAGTACTGTTCAGCGTGTTTATCTAAAACATATCTGACACAGCTGTTCAGTCTGTTTACTGATGATAAAATGATAGGTGCAGCAATACAGGTTGGGAAAGCATGTAGTAAAGAATTTAGAAAGACTCTACAAGGTCGGAAGAAAGGTGGCACTTGAAGTTCAATGTAAACATATAGAAAGTTCTGCACTTAAGCCATAAATAACCCAGGTGTGGAGTACCAGCTGGGGGGGGTGAAACTAATGGCAAGAAAGCAAGGAAAAGGATAGAGGAGTATTGCACACACCTAGATTGAGCTAGTGGAATCAGAAGACAGAGAGAGAGTTGAGAGAGCACTAGCAGCAAAAAACAGAACACAACTGTGTACCCTCAGTGAAAGAGTTTCTGGAAGCAAAGAAATAATCCTTCCAGTCTATATGGCCCACTCTACAGGGCCTTGGTCAGACCACACTGAGTACTACATGCAGTTATTGAACCTATATAAGGTGTGACAAATAGGCTTATAATTCAGCCTACTCACAACAATTAATATGGTGTGGACAGTGCTAAACCCCCATATCACTTCCACCGATATGTGATCTAATTTAGTACCAGTAATATGGGGTTTTCATTCCCACCACTCATGGCAATATGCAAAGACCAATTGGCCTTAAGGATATATAAGAAATATGTGCTGCTATAACAGATAATATTGAAGAACTGCCACACTCAGATAATATACACAATGCACTGGATTTCACTTACATCAGACTGAGCTCAATGGATTTCACTGCAACCTTAGAAACAGTAATTGCAACTTATTTTGTGCACACATGCACAGATACATGCAGTATTTCTCAGAATGGTGAGTGAAAGAGAGTTAAAGTGATGAATCTCCATCACCGATTCACTCCTTTCCAAGCTTTAAGGTATGCTGCTACCAATTTGTCAATGTTAATATATCAAGAATTTGTCAGTGTTAAACCGAATACCATTTTAATAGGTGATCTAAACAATCCAGCTTTTGAGTAGAACATCTACACCACCACTAGTGCACACAGAGATTCCTGGACTCTGTCAATATAAACATCCTGGAATAATTAGAGCACTCACTGAGGAATAACATCTTGGATCATGTTCTTACTAATACAGAAGCATCTTGCACCACCCCTTGCATATCTTCATCACTTAGGTCTGACATTAAAGCAGTCTCCTTCAAAATAAAACTGAAAGCAGAGATCCCTTCCAGCCAATGTAGCTTTAGAAATTTCTATAAGGCAAGCTACTCACTCCTATGTGATAAATTAACACATTTCAAATCACCATTAAACCCAGTTAACTCCACTGAGTATACAGAAATGTGCACCACCACACTATGCCAGTATGTAGACAGCCGCATACATGCAGCTGTATCCCATAGGAGCAAGTGCATGGCAAACACCAGAAACAAACCCACATGGTGAAACCATAATCTCAACAAGCTTTATAATAAAAGGAAAAGAACTTTGACCAAAAGTAAGAAAAATATTTCAAAGAATGTTAGTTCCCTCATCACTAAAATAAACAAACAACTCAAGAGCTTAATAAAATCGACCAAATCCAAGTTTGAGGCTAAAATGGCTACCTAAGCCAAAGACAATCACAAGGAATTTTTTAGTTATGTTCTTAATCTCAAAAGCACAACACAGCAATGTGATGAACTGTTTGCAAATTATGTTACCTACACTCAGGCTGAAGATATAGCAATCCTACTGGCTGATAAATTTAGCTCAAACTTTACACCTCTCACCCCTGTGTATATCCCTCAAGATATATCTGAAACTAGCTTGACTCCAGTTATCACACAAGGCTAAGTCCTGAAAGTGCTTCCAAAAGCTGAAAATACTGCATCAGTGGGTCCTGACAATATTCATAGATGCATCTTAAATAGCATGTAGAACAATTTAGCCACATCCCTAACAACACTGTTCAGTCTCAGCCTTCATACAGGTTTTGTACCAATCGAATTGAGAACAACTACCTCTCCTCTGTATAAGGAAGGACCTTCCACAGACACAGGCAATGAGAGACCCATAATTCTGACTAGCCTCTTATGCAAAGTCATGAAAAGATTTATCATGGAATATATCAATTGGGACATAAGGAACCTCCAAACACTGGACCTGCTTCTGGATTCATCAAGGGCAAGCCATGCTTACTCAGCCTGGTGGACTTTTTTGAAAAGTTTACTAAAGCAATGGATGGCAAAATGGTCCACAACAGATACCTCGACATGACCAAAGCTTTTAACACAGTTCCCCATTCAGGCATAGTAGAAAAGCTAAACAAACTGGGAATAAACCCATATGTCTCCTGCTGGATTGCTAAATGGCATACAGGTAGGATGCATATAATTAAAATAAGGAAAGTTGTCTCCACAAAGAGACCAGTCACCGGTGGAGTACCCATGGTTCTTGGCTAGGACCAGTCCTGTTTGGCATCTACTTTTCTGAACTAAGAGCCAATACCAAAGAGCTCTTGCTAACTAAGTTTGCAGGTGACTGCAAGCTAAGATCAGTAATTGAATCCCCATAAGACTTAGCCATCCTATGGGAAGGATTGTCCCAAATAAATAACTGGTACCAAAATCATGGACTGAAACGAAATCAAAAAAATGCATTCTTATATCCCTTGAGAAGTCATCTACTCCAGGGAACTACCGCATTGACAATACACAGTGATAATTATTCCAAAGGCATCAGTCACACAGTTTTAGGCACATGTAAAATGCAGAAACCCAATGTTAGGCACAAGCATTCAAAGCTAAATAGTAAATTTCTTTATTTGTGATACGCAAGTTGAAAAGCATTATTTCTTATTGAAGTACATATGGAAGCAGTAAAAGGCTTGCACAAGTAATTAAAAAAAAAAAACATTCAAAAAGACAGATAATGATAAGAATAAAAAAGTCTTAACACCTAAAGTATAAACTGTCTGCTTCTGGATAAAGTATACTGTGCCTACAGTGTTTCTGGCTTTTAAATCCATAATGAAAGTTTTAGCTTTTTTACAGGCAGTGTATTTGAAGCTCTGGCTCAAAGGACTTCTACCAGCATTCACTTCACTTCTGTCTATCCATAACTGTTACTCTTTGAATTAGGAGTCAGTCCCTTCATTTACAAGACTACAATCACTTCTTCCTATAGCTTTAGTTTGGATTTAGGTGATCTTTCTGATTCCACGGTTACGTCCAAGGTGGAAGAGAAAGTCAAGAAGCCAGAGTCACAGTAAGGAAATTAACATGTAGCCTAATTTCAAAGGAGCAAGAGGCTTTGCAAAAATACATACACATTCGCACAGTCAAGGAGCTAGAATTTAACTCCATTTCTAAATTGTAATACATTTAAACATTAAACTATGCTATATACAATTTTCATTATATATAATTTCCAAATACTGTTTTACATGTTACACCACTGAAAAAGGGAAGTACAGTGCAACTTTTTTCAGTTTTAATATAGTGCAGCATTAGAACAATTTCTCATGCATTTTTCTTTGAAAGATCAGAAACATTTTCCCAGTATTATTACAGTTCTTCTCAAGTAAGGGAAATAAATACCAGGCTAGAGGAAGGAATCCAATAGAATGATACCAGAAAAAAATGTGAGATGAGGGAAATATGACTGGATTCTAGAAAAGCTAGAACTCTTCTGGTTTGACATCCAAAGAAGGGGGGCAAAATACTGGTCCACATGACTAGGTCAGAGAGAAATAAAGGGGGCATTCTGAACAAGGAGGACAGAAATGGAAGAGGGGAGCAGACAATACACTGTGGAAACTAATTTCTCCTTTAATCTCTGAAGTACTTTTTCACAAAGAATAGTTATGAACCTATGGAGTAGATTACCAGAATAGGTGGTGGAAAGAGAATTTAGAGAGGAATTCAAAGAGCATAGGATGGGTAGAAGAATGGCAAGTGAGAGGAGGTAGGGATGTAGAGGAAGCAGAATATGAAGGCGTTCACAAGTAATTAAAAAGAAAACATTCAAAAAGACAAATAATTGTCAGAAAAAGATTTTCTGACATCTAGACTCATTTTCTCTGGATAGTAAGCAGATGAAATGTCTTTAGCTGTTCTTTCTGTTTACCATGACAAGCCTTTTGTCACTGCATTTCTATTTACACCAAGATCAGTGATGGTGAACCTTTTGGGCTCAGCATGTCAAAACTTTGGAAAATAGCTATCTTGACTCTGCTGGCATGTCACACCCACCCCCCAGTGAACAAAAGAAAAACAATTCTTTACATATTCATTTAGTTAAAAAATACAGTACAATCGTGTGCTGCTATGTATTTTAAAAGTAAAAGTAAACTCAGTGACTTACAATACAAAAAACAGTATGCAGACTAATAATTGGGCTTAAAATAGTGCACCAAGAAATTATCCTACTTTTAATAGTAATTTTGAATTGAACTGAAAAAAATATGGAATACATTGCATTTGATTTGACTGACATCAATTAATGATTTTTTTGTTGCTAAGTTTAAATAGATAAGTGTAGGGTTACATATTTCTTGTATTTTTGTTTATACAGTTTCCATGGTAACTTGGGTGTTGGTGAACGCTTGTGTGTCACCCAAAATATCGTGGAGTGTCACCTTTGACACGTGTGTCATAGGTTCGCCATCATTGACCTAGATATGTTACACGAATCCATCTAGCTTTAGCTTTCTTGCACACTGTTTAGTGCAGTTCTGTTGCAGCTGCTAGTTGAGGAAGCACATCCAAAATTTGAGAAAAATGTTTTACTGAATTCACAGCAGTGGTATACTGTTAGGAAACTATCCCTTTTACAGACAGGCACAAAAACAAAATTACATACATGTGCTGTCTCTGTCTCTGTCTCTCTCTCACACACACACACACACACACACACACACACACACACACACACACACACACACACACACACACACACACACACACACACACACACACACACACACACACACACACACACACACACACTTGCATACTCTCAGACTAGGCTGTCTAGTTCTCATTATCATGTTATGAGACAGAATGACCCTGGCAGCTGCCTACCTTCTCATTGTTCTACACTATAAAAAATGGTCTCAGTAAATTGTATGGAATATTTCCTGCCCTATTTTGATTTTGTTTC
Source organism: Protopterus annectens (assembly GCF_019279795.1). Taxonomy (NCBI): domain Eukaryota; kingdom Metazoa; phylum Chordata; order Ceratodontiformes; family Protopteridae; genus Protopterus; species Protopterus annectens. The sequence continues at coordinate 1,089,317,445 of NC_056739.1, read as the reverse complement.
AAAGTTCTAACATGACCACCAATATTTATATATATATATATATATATATATATATATATATATATATATATATATATATATATATATATATATATATATTTCAAGTACTCACTCTAAAGATTGGGAAGAAAGAAACAAGATGTACCCATGACATCACCTTCCGATTATATAGATCAACTATGAGATTGCTTTACAGTGGGAAAAGAGCCATTTCTTAATCCACAGTCTAATACAACCAAATACCAGCAAAATTTGAAAACTTTATTTTCAAACTATTTTGCTAGTATCTCAAACACCCAAACTTATGATAGCTCAAGCACTTAAAATAGATAAATATATATATATATATATATATATATATATATATATATATATATATAGTGTGTGCGTTTGTGTGTGTATATGTGATATATATATATATATATATATATATATATATATATATATATACACACATTATATATATATTTATATATACATGTATGTGTGTGTGTGTGTGTGTGTGTGTGTGTGTGCATGTATGTGATATATTTATATATATATATATATATATATATATATATATATATATATATATATATATATATATATATATATATGTGTGTGTAGAACATGGGATCGAATGACCAGCTACACTGACACCCTAATAACTGATTTCTGTGCATGCTCTGGGAATTACCTTGTAGTGGAGTATTGGATTAAAGCCAACAATACCATTTTTTGTAGAGGAGCAAGCCCCCCTGCATTCCCACATCCCCTGTTGATTACACATACTAACTCCGAGATTGCACAGTATTCCCCACGTAGGGGACTGTCGATCTTGCAGACCTACCAACCATCTGTTTGTGTCATCCAGATAGTGTTGACCAAACAGATGTCGACATACCTGCTCATTTGATCCAGTGCCCTCCACCCATATACAGCAAAATCTCAGTTAACCGGCACCCATGTGTATTGGTAGATGCTGGATAACTGTATTTCTGGTTCCTTGAGAGTTACTATTAAAAATAGGCCTGATTAGTACTGTACCCTATACTATTTGTTTGTTTTGACTTGTTCTCAGGTTGGGGAGAGAGGGAATTTATTCCTATCTTCCTTTTTAAAACTTTAAAACTCTAAAAATGTAAGGTATGTTTCGAGGGGGAAAACAGAAAGTGGAGCATATGAAAATTGTACTGTATTTCTTCAATATTTTTATTCCGGTTGCTTGAGAGTGCCGGTTGCTTGGGTTCCGGTTAACTGAAAGTTTACTATAGACACCTAATGTTGAGTGGCAAAATACCAACAGTGCCAACATACCAGTAAGTATGTGCCAAGAATCAGTTTCAGCATATGTAAAATTAAAAACAATTATAAACGTAATTTTTTCCAGGGGAGACAAAACCTTCTGCACCCCTATGCACAAAGGGGTCTATATCATAACATCGAAGTTCTCTAACATCAAATGTTATTATATCGAACCCTAAACATTGACATGTGAAAACATCGAACAGTCAGAATAGCAAATTTTTTCCCAGGGAAAAAATTTGCTATTCTGAGAAACATACACACAGCACAAACACACACAAAAAACACCCATCCACACACATACACTTAAAATCCTACACCTAAACTAAACTTTACATACAGTATTAGCTATCCACTTACCTTAACCCAACCCTAACCCTAAGGCCCGTCACTATCGCACACTCACCTCACCTCGCGTCCTAACCCTAACTCACCTAACCTGCCCCCTAACCCTAACCTACACACAATCACACAGTTAACTGACCCGTACCCTAACCCTAACTCACCTAACCTGCCCCCTAACCCTAACCTACACACAATCGCACACTTACCTGGACTTGCACCCTAATACTAACGTCCACACAACCATACACTTACCTGATCTGCTCCCTAACCCTAACTCACCTAACCCGCCCCCTAACCCTAACCTACACAAAATCGCACACTTACCTGAACCTCACCCATAATGCTCCAACATATTGAACACTGAAAACAGCGAAGCCACAACAATGGCCCACCCAATTCTTTCCCTGGGAAAGAATTCGATGTCCTGCACCTTCGCTGTTTTCAGCGTTCAACATTACAGGTTCGATATTATAACATTTGATGTTAGAGAACTTTGATGTTATAATATAGACCCGCACAAAGTGGGGGCTGTGCACCCACAACCCCTGCTAATTATATATATTAACTCCAAGATCACACAAAAATGGAGTAAGGGCATATTCCCCAACTCCAAGAATTGTGCAGTCTTACACATCTATCAACCAGCTGCTTAGTCAGTCAAATGCAGTTGACTAAACAGCTGTTGATAAACACACACTGGATATTCTGAAAGGAACCCGGGATACACACACACACACACACACACACACACACACACACACACACACACACACACACACACACCATAAAGTTTTTTGTTCTCCTGGTCAAGATGACAATCAGTTAATGTCACCGTCTCTCCTTCCCCCAACCTCGCTTACAGACCAATGAACTAGCCTCCCCTATATTTAGTTGGAATTATACCTAACAGTTCCTAGTACCCAGTAGCAACACTTCAAATCTGAGGCAGTACAACTGGAAGCTATTTATACCACAAACTGTAAAACTATAACTGCCAAACAGCAACTAAAAATCTGGTCTTGTTCCTCTTCCAGCCTACCTACTATGCTTTCAGGCACTTTATCCACATTCTTCAAGTAAGTTTTGAGGATCCTGAGAATGCTCAGTGTATCATTTGTCAGTTCCAGAAATAGGGACACGATCAGGGTTTTTAGCCCAAAATGAAGAAAATGATTAATTGTGATTACCCCCAGCCTAAATGCTCCTGCTGTGCAGTCTCCACCATACAACAGCCTAACCCAAACATATTATTAGGATTAACAGATTTATCATTCTTTCTGAGGACAAGGCACAGATTTACAACTTTAACAGCTGGATATCAACTCAGGCATCCAGAGCAATATTTTTTATAGGCTTGATTTTCTGGTTTAGAGTAAATTCTGGACATTTAACAACCAGACGTAATTTTACTATGTGTATCCTGTTTGCAAATTGCATTTGATGTATTGTCCATGCGCACATTACCTATGACAAGTACAATGTGTGATTTTGACCTGAAGGGTTATTTTACTGTTTACGAACTTGTTTTCCTTGAAGGATTTGACAGCTCTTGTCATGACTTATTTATTGTGGCTTGTTGACTGCATTTTTCCCACTGTGCTAAACAGTTTAGAATGTGGAAGTAAACCTCCAACCACAAAAGATGTTAATAAAAATACACAGAGGAAAAGGAAACTATCTTCATACTGAGCTGTGTAATGAAATTGTCATACACTATTTTAGATTTTGAGGTGAGGCACAAAATTTAAGTTTAGCAGTAAATGAATAATAGGGCATAAACATCATAAATGCAAATATCTGTAATCATTTCAATGGGATTCTTATAAATATGGCATTCCCATGCAATTAGTTATGTGGGAATAGCTAGATATTACAGAAAAGGCATGCGAAGTACCAGTGATTGCGAGGAAGGGAAGTGATGTCGGGCAAGATTGACAGGAGGGGCTCAGATTAGTAAGTGCCAGTGGACTAGAGGTAATATGAGGTAATAATTATTATGGTATTATGTCAAAATGCAAGTCATTCTAATGTTGAGAGACAGAAACAGTTTCACTACTTAAGTTAAGTAGTTGCCACTGTTAAAAATAAACTATTAAGCCTGCACCAGTTGCACAGAGGGTAGAGTCCGAACTACAGCCCAGGTGACAGGAGTTAACTAGCAGCTAGAGTGCATGACTGAAGAGGAAGGGAGGATGGGAATGTCCATCATGAAGGTGAGGGAGGGGATGGTGGTTCTTTCTTGGCTTACACTACCGCTATAATGACAGGGCCTTAACCCCCTATTCCACCTCAAAAATAATTATACCCACTGTGTGATCACACAGCAGTGGTGTAAAGGTGTAAATCCTTTACTCCACTTCTCCCAATTTCACATAACCATGCAATGAACCATCATCATTTAAATGTAAGTAAATGGCATGCAACTTTCCACTGGCATTCATTTATATAACAATTAACAGTAAAACACATTTAAAGGAACATGTACAAGTCCATTCTGTCCCACCTACCTATCATAAAAGTTTGCATTGAATAAATGGATGGAGTTAATACATTCTATATACCTGTAGACACACACATACACACACACACCCACACACACACACACACACACACACACACACACACACACACACATGCATGCACGCACACACGCACACACACACACACACACACACACTCATATATATATATATATATATATATATATATATATATATATATATATATATATGGGTCTACTTTGACCCATCGAAATTTCACTTACCAAAACTGAGATAACCAATCCCAGTTAAGCAACAGTGCATCATGAAATGCATAATGAAAACGCATGTTCATGAAAATCATTACATTGAGTTGTTTTGCTAGATTGCAGTGCACCGAGGATAAGGGAATATTCCCTTTTCCCCAATGTAGTGCAATCTCAGAGTTGTATGGGGGGGTGTGGAGTGCAGGGGGCTTGCCTCCTGCATAAATGGTTTTGTGGAATTTTTTGTTTGTTTTCATGTTTTTTTTTTGTTTTTTTTTCGATGCAATGATTTTCAAGAAAGTGAAAATGCCCCAGTTAGGTATAACTGCTGGTTAGTTATTCAAACTCAAATCCTGTACCTTGGGTACAAGGATAAGCATAATCTGAAAAAACAAATGAAAGCTGAAAAAAAAAAAGCCCTCCTTTCAGAAAAAGTTTCAAATACAATAATATTTAAAATTTAAGTTCTTTAAAAAATTAATAACAAACAAAATATCTTTCAATCTTTCGGCTGGCCTGTAAGAGAAGGTCTTCAAATTACTTGAAAATACTTGGTTGGCTCAATACTACATAGTCAAAAACGTGCAATAAGGCAATGTCCTGCAAAGTATACCACTAACTACTCCAATATTGTTGGTAATAAACCTGCATTGTGGCATTAAATATACACACAACTAAAAATAATTAAACAAACTATATATTAATAAACTTAATAATAAAAACAATATAATAACACAAATTATAAAAAATATATATTGTTAAAAAATATGCAATAAGCGTACTTTAAAATGTTAAACAATATTCAAAAAAATAATACTATACAACTACCTATGTAAACTGAAAATTCATGGAAAAGCATTTATTTAAAATTTGCAGTAAGTTAATGCTAGGACTGCTACGTTTAATTCTGGTCAGTAGCCTTTGCAAACCTACTTATCTGCCGCGTTGACTTGCTATGTGAACTCTGGTCGCCTTCCTTCCCCTATCTTTCTCTGCTACCGCTCTTTTATTTCATAAAAGAGAAAAATAATGTCCTCCTAAAAGTGCATTAGCTCTAAAAGTTAAAAATATTTAATTTCTTTTTTCCTACAAATATCTAATGAATGTCTATAAATCTGAGGGGTTCTTTCAGTCTTTCCTATGAAGAAACTTATAAACTAAAGTACATCTTCTTAATAAAACACAATTATGAAGAAAACTTTATAATGGTCCCTGGTTGATAAATAAATTTGAAATTTTCATTGCAATTATAATGCCAAATTTCATTTTGTGCATTATTTTCTTTTGTTTAAATATTTGTATGTTATGTCTCTTATAGCCATTTTATTGTTGCTTGTCATCTCTTTGTATGTCTTTCTCATTTCTTTATCATTTTTTGCAATTGGTTTGTTCTTAATTAATCTCTCTAATTCTTTTAAATTGGTACCTGATCCTAATGAATCTATCGTACTAGGGAATCATATTCCCTTATCAATACTTCAAAGTCAGGATTAATCCAGTACTAAATTACTCTTGCCTCCATTTTCCACTTGGCATCTGCAAAGTATGGATGTATTGCCATGTGATGAGAGGAGGATGTGTCTTTTCTTTCCATTGATGTTGTTTCCCTGCACCTTAGGGTCTCAAGAAAGCTCTTCAAATAATTCTGTCTAAGATCTTTTCTTTCAAGAATTCTTTTCCAGGAAATTAAGCCTCTTCAAAGACACTTTGTGTTCTAACCTAACACCCTTTTTGTGTTGCACCTTCTGATTTTCGGATATTCAGGGTGGTTACTTTTAAAAGAAACAAAAAGCATTTGAATCTTTGGGCTTCCTAAATTGAACATTTGATATGATTATCTTTACACACTTGCATTTAACCAAGTGTTTAATTCATCTTTTCAAACTGAATAACACCAAAAAATTCAAGTAGTCAAGACTCAATGAGTGTGTAAAATGTAAAAAAAAAATCCTGTTTTTTTTGCCCTAAATACAATACAATTTGCCCTCAAGTATTCTCCATACATAGACTTGTAATGCTTGATGTGCCCAAAACCACTATGTGTTTTCTCTTGTGTGTGCCACTATATGTGTTTGTACATTTTGTACACACTATGTTTGCATAAACTGTGGCACTTTTTTTTTGTAGAAATGACACCTGATTGAAACAAATGGAAATGATTGTATTTTCTGTATTAATCCCACACCAGGATTTGTTCCTGTGGAAGTGTTTTTAGCTTGTCTTTAACTAAAAACATCACTAAACCATTTCAGTCCTGTAGAATGAGGTATACTGCTGAACAGGTATGTAACAATTATAGTTACCAGCAATAGATCCGATGATATGCTGCGGATGGTATAGACCCCCAGAAAAAATCCTGCAAAATGAAGAGAATCAGTGAAGAAGCAGCAAAGAAGAAGCATGTGGTTTCCTCCAAAGTGGTCTATAAATTTCCCAATCGGTTCTGTTATACCTCCACCCCCAGATACTATAGGTCTGGGTCCCAGACCTTTTTGTGTGTTTGTTTTGCCAAATAATACAGGAAATTTTGCTTGGCAACAATAAAAAAAAAAATTATTTTATTTAAAAAAAAACAAAAAAGAAAAAGATGGTCATATAAAGAAAGAAATTATGCCATATATGTAACTCATTCCTGGACACCTGTTCATACTGCTACGGGTCCTGCAACATTCGTTCAATGTACTGAAGTACAAGGAGTAAGAACCTAAACTCTCTACCCATTCTACCACTACTTGTGATTCAAGGAGTTAACCCTAGTTCTCAACTGTCCAAAGTTTTACAGAATGTCTGGAATGTTTGGCTCATACTTTTGGTCTGTTCCTCTTAAAATTTGTGGTTTTCTGGCAAATCAGTGAGAACTGAATTCACTAAATAATGCTAGCCATTTAAGTTTCAGTTTTCTTATCTTTCAGGAAACACATGGTAGCACAAAACATTTTATTCTAGCAGCTTTTCTAGGATTATACAAGCAATGTTTAAAATGTGCCCCTGGTTTTGGGCCTCTGTCATCCCCTCAATAAATGTTGGCGTTTTCCAGATTTCTTGTGCTGCATAGTTCTTCAGGGGGAGAGAAGTTTAGTGCTGTTTATACCAAATCTGCTTGGGTTGTTAGTAGCACAACAGTTAGAATACTTGCTCTTGATGCAGAATGCTGTGGGTTCTATTCCCACAGTATGCAGATAAATTGCTGTTACTGTACTGTGTTGTACTTTTAAAAGGGTTGGATACTGTAGTCCTGAGAATGTCCTCTTTGATGGTAACTATGAACCTGTTATCAGTTTGCCATCCATTCCCTATTGCAATATTACTAGCTTATCATTTTTTTAATGTAATATAGGCAATTTATTCCTCAAGGGCAACAGGCACTTTAGTTGTAGATGAAACAATAAAATATAAAGTTGTTTGCTTGCAGCACCCTCTTCATTAGTTACATATCTTACAGATCTCTTTAATACAGAATTATTTAGATGACTTTTACTTCTGCAGAGACTGTGCCTATTTACTGATACTGGTGGATTGTAGAAGTTTGAGTAGACTTTTATGATGGAAATGTTCTGAATTGGACAGTTGTGTCATTTTAGTTCATGCATTTTGTTTCATTGCTTACTGGAAAAATGTTCAAAAACAATACATTTAAAATGCGCTCTAATAAGTGTGCTGTATTCTACAAGGAATGCCATTTAATACAGTCAGGAAAGTGTATCAAAGAACACATGTATGTTTCATGTGCAAAGGGCCTATGATTTAAAAACAGCCCAAATGTAATCTTTATCCACCCTGGCCAGATGCATTTTCTTTGAATGCGGATTTCAAAGTTGTTTCAATGAATGTTAGTTTCAAGGGCAGAGAAGTTTTAATGCTAAGTCTATTTTCATTGTGAGACTGTATTGTTTTGTTTAGCAGATGTGTATCAGTGTTTATGCTATAAAATGTAAAATAAAAGTTTTAAATGAAATCCAAATAATCATAGTAGAAGTAAAGCAGTACACACATTACAGTGTTTATAGTAAATGGAGTGAAATAGCCAAGTAATGGGACATTGGAATGGCTGCAGGGGGGTGGGCTGTGTATGGGGGGCCCCATTCGACCATGATTTTGTGAGGGGGCAGCAAATTCAAAGACAGCCCTGGCGGCACAAACTCAAGCTATGCCACTTATCAGTAGGCCATGGTGAATGACTTTTGAAGGTCCTAGCAAACTATAATATTCTTTTGCTAAGATCAGAATATTGCCTACCAGTAAATGCCCTACTTTTACCACTAAACCGACATACTGCAAGTCACCAAAAACAAAATCCTAAGGTTCATCATCTTCTCCCTTCCCAGCGACCATCATTGCTACACATTTAAAAAAAATGGTTACCATTTACTACAGGGTCTGGCACTGTATTTTGGTTGTCTGTTCTTCAGTTTTTGTTTGAAAGATGGTATCCCATAATTCCATCAGAGTGGGTGGGGTTACATAATTCTGCATGCAAATGTTATGTTAATCGGCATACAGATTTGTACCTATTTTTGATGGGCCTTTGTCTAGATTTTTGATGTTTCCAGGTTGAGAGGTATGGCTCGACAGAGTTTCGTTATTGCTCGGAAAATGCATATGAATGCTAAACCTATTGCTCTACTAACTTCTAAGTGAATTATTATCATATTTAAAAATTGTTGTAGCCCCCTACCCTGCCTTGCAAACTCATGTTTCTTCCAGTTAGCATGCAATAATGAAAAAAAGATTCTTAGAATAATATTATCATTTAAAAGAATAATGTTGTGGTAAACAATGAGATTTCTCCTCACCTGTGTTTTTTTCTAAACACTGATTTCCTCCCAGTGCCATTTAAATCTTAGTTTTTTCTGTTCTTCTCTGACAGAAACAAACCTTGTTGTTACTGTGCTGTGTGGCATCTGACTAAGGTTTACAGTATTCAGACATATACTAAAGTTTTCCTTACAAGCTTCACTTTTTGTTTCTGGTTACCAGCAGTGTGTATTCCAGCAATAAATATTAAAAATATTTTTTTTTCACGTAAGACATCCCTGCTGTCAGCCCAGTTCCATTGCCTAGAAGGATAAAGTCCTGACTATGATGATCCAGGCAAGCCATGTCTGATCAGCTGCACGGGAAATGGTGGAGCTAGGTAGTGGAAATGGCATGCGCATCCTGGAGGAAGGAAGGAAGGAAGGTGTTCCACTTTGCATCTTGGTTTGGCCATAGTTATATGGGCCATAGCAGCTCCACACTACACAGAGATGCAGTGCAATAGTGAAGCATATACTGTGTGAAAAGCATAGTAAAGTCATGGAATCTATGGAAAAACTCAAGTCTGGTGTTTACTTCAATGAAGTGGCTTCACAGTACAGCGAGGACAAAGCCCGGCAACCTGGTGACCTTGGCTGGATGACCAGAGGTTCCATGGTGGGACATTTCCAAGAAGCTGCATTTGTTCTCCCCATTAGCAGCATGGACAAGCTCATGTACATGACCCTCTAGTCAAGACCAAGGTTGGCCTACCATATCATAATGGTGGAAAAAAGAAAATAGATGAAAATACCAATTTCCAGACCTGTTCCAAGTTTACATATAAGGATTTTGAACACAGCTGATATCTGTGTCAAGTATGCAGCTCTGCTGACACATCACTCAGCAATCTTGTTTGCTATATATACAGTATACATATACAAGTATATAGGTGTGTGTGTGTGTGTGTGTGTGTGTGTGTGTGTGTGTGTGTGTGTGTGTGTGTGTCTGTGTGTGTGTTTGTGTAAAATATACTATAGGATATTAACACTTACTGTACTCCAGCAGAAGTACATAGAGAAACAAATGAAAGACAAAACATATTAATTTACTCCAACTATTAGCAGGGGGCTGTGCCCCCCACACCCCCTGCTACTTAAATATATCAATTCTGAGATTGCACTTTACTACATTAAGATGAGTTATGTTATTCTACAGCAAATTCAAAGGGAACATGACTAAAGTTACAACAGGCAGTCATGAAGCACGTAATGGTATGTTTGCCATTTTCTTCTCTGGAGTGCAATCTCAGAGTTGATACATTTAAGTAGCAGGGGGTGTGGGGGTGAAGCCCCCACATGGGGGGGGGGTCCAGGTGTGCTTGGCCCCCTGCTTATAGCTGGAGAAGAGTAATATGTTTTGTTATGCTGTTGTGGTGGAATATTGTAAGTGTTGGTATACTCTGTTTTTTCAATATTATGAAAATCAGTATTTTGAGTTTTCAGTAATTTGAACTTGCAGGATTTTGGCTGCAGTATTTTGAATTCCAAGATTATGAACTTTCAAGGTTTAGAAGCGGACCCAGATATATATATATATATATATATATATATATATATATATATATATATATATATATATATATATATATATATATATATATATATAGACATACACATTATATATATTTATATATATATATATATATATATATATATATGTAAATACACACACACACACACACACACACACACACACACACACACACACACACACAAAATACACACAAAAAATGTCTAGCTTGTATTCATTAATGATAATGGATTCCAAACACTTACAAATAGTATGATATTAACTATAATATCAAAAATGTTAGTTCATTTACTCAGTGTCATTTTAATAGTAGAATAATGCCTATGAGTCTCACCAAAATGTTTAATTGGTCCTTGCTATTTTAGTGGGTTGTATTCAGTGAATTGACATTTTCTGATTATATTTTTAGTCAATAGTCCATACTTCTGTATCTGTACACATCTGTGCCTTAGTAGTAGTGATTTAAAAGACAATGAATATGATGAATATGATTGCTTACTAAGTAAACAAGCAGTATAGCAGCTCATTCTGGAGTTACAGAAGAAGGTGCTATGAAAGGCCAGTTTATTTATGTCAGGTCAATACTTCATATACTTCAAATGAAGAGAGGGTACATATTTGTTTTACAAATGAATATTAATAATGCATTATTTGAAGCATTTAGTAAGTAGGTATTTGGTGAAATATTCATTCTTGGTAGTTATGCTTCTTTATAAACATGATTCATGTATTTGTGAATGTATCAGTTCTAGTTATGTCCCCTCAGCATATACAGCAGCAGCCCTCTTCTCACAAAACAAGAGTAAACAATATGTAGTCAAAAAGGTAAGGCACTCAGGAAGGAGCTCTCTGCACTCAACTTTTATCCATGAATGTTTGTATGATTTAATATAGCAGACTTCCACTATGAGTGGACAGAAGTGGATATACTGAGGATAGAAATGTCCAAACTGCATTCACCAAGAAAAAAAATATAGAAAACACTTTTAAGTGTTTTTGCAGGGGGGGCAAGCCCCCACAGCCCCCAACTTTATATATACCAACTCCACGGTTGTAGCAACTTGAAGAAGAAGGAAATTCCCTCAAAAACAGAATCACTTCCAGCACAGCTCACCTATAGTGATTTCCTGTGGAGGAGTGTGATAGTTGACTAGCTGAACCTTTGCAATTGAAGCTTGAGCATTCAGTCTACATCCACCAGTAGGATAACTTTATAACCAATGTATTAGTAATTAGGAAAGATATGTAAAAAAATTAAAAAAAAGAATTTAACAAGAGCTCAGTCTATTTGGTTTATAAGGAGTAGAAAGCTGATTCTTTGAGATCTTATAAACCTCCTCATGATAAGGCTACAGAATTTATACTCTGATATAGAAGAGCCGTACTTGTGAATTACTATGTTGCACAGCAATGCAGTTAAAAATCATTAATTGTGGAAGGGATACTGTTTTAAGGATATCACATTCTGTTGTTACATATAATTACTACTATGTCTTCATGTAAAGGTTTATTTTACATTTATATCATTTAAGAAGAAAAGTCAGATAACATTTGAGCCCAGTTTTCTTTACAGAATCAATCTGTCACATGAATTATAACTTGGAAAATGTTTAACACTATTATTGTTTCCTCAAGGCAGAATAACACTTTCCAATGTGATGGAGCGCAAAAACAATATGCGCCTTGGTATGGGCATAGCTACAAACCCCAAGGATAACACTTTTGTGGTAAGACTTTTATTAAATAATCTCTACAGTACATCTGTTTGTATATCTTTCTCTTTGAGCTTCAGTGCTTCTCTTTGAGCTTCAGTGCTCTTCTCTGTCCTCTCTCTCTCTCTACACATTGCAGTCACCTTACCATGTCTTTGATCTTCTCCATTTTCCCTGACTGTTACACATTCAGACATATTGCATATATGTATGTGTGTATCTATATCTATATAGATAGAAGTTGTAAATTATGAATATTACTCTAGCAGGACAATGCAAAGTGAATATATATTTTATGCCTCATCTGTTTGAAGCCACAGACATCATCTAGTTTGTTTACAGAGAATTATGTGACCTCTGTACATGTAACAATAACCCCTTACCCAGTCACCTGCACCTCCTTCTTGCACTGATTCCTGGTAATTCTGGAGAATATCCTAGCTTACTTTTTCATTTCTACTTATCTTATTGTACAGGATCAATTAAACTAGTATGACACATTATTTAAGCATGCCAGCTTTATGTTATTAGCAGTTATTTTCCTTGTTTCATGTGCTATCATTTTTTTATCGTTTTTAACACAGTAAGCAGCTGACTAAAAGAAACATGTACTCAAACTTGTGCAGTTATATGATTAAACTTTGCTCTACTCCAGCTCTTCTCTCTGCATGCTATGTGTAATTACACAATGGATCATAATAAAACCAAGGATACCATTTGCTGATCATACAATTTATGTAGTTTATCCCTAATTAAGTAATAATTGTCTGTGGAAATGGGTATTACTTACAAATGAAATTGCATGAAATACATGATGACATTTTTTTCTTGAGGACATTATACTATCCAGTGAATATAATAACATTACATGGCCTGTAACATAAAAAAGGTATATATTGTCTAATTAAATTTCATATACATGAACATGGTCAATGCCAAAACCATTTTACTGTTTTCTTGAACATAATGACGTTTTCACTTGTGAGTAATGTGGTAGGATTATATTGCCATGTCATCTTAGATGATGTATTAATATGCATATTAACATTAATGTTTCCTCAAAGTATGGCCTGGGAAACATAAACAGATGTAGTAACAACTAAATCAAATCAGAATGTAAGCACTAAGAGTCATGAACTTAATTGTGTGTGGTCACAAGCAGTAAGAATTGTGAACTTGTATTTGGTCATAGACAAAAATGCCAATTGCCTGGTCAATTTAAACGATTTCAGACAAAACATTATTTAATAATCTGTTTTATAGCTTGTATGCATGTTGAACTAGAGACGTATGGACATAAAAGTATAAGGCTATTGGTTTACCACATCAGGCCTGTTTGCTGCAGCTAGAAATGGTGAGTTTAGGCCCATGTTTGGTATCAAAAGTACAAACCTCAGAAACTGAACTGGTGAGATATTGCGTAAATTACATTGATCCCCAGGAGTAACAATGACACAAGCACAATCCATGTGCCACAACTGGCACTGCTGACACTTCACCACCAGGAAGCAGTCATCTAATTATGGACACACTGTGATTCCTCAGAATTTCAGGCCAATGCCAATACAGTTCCACCTTTGCAAATGCAGAAAGTAAGAAATTGTTCCTCAAGATCTCATGTTTCCACACACACACACACACACACTTACATAGATTATATATATATATACATATATATATATATATATATATATATATATATATATATATATATATATATATATATAGATATAGATAGATAGATATAGATATATACACAGTCACTGCAAAGGCCCGAGCTTCACTATGTTTTCTGAAATAAAAGCTTATTCTTGTCGTATGTGTTGCTTATGCTGTGTCATAGTATATTCACATGCAGATATAAAATAATTGTTTTACACAACTATTAAAAATAACTTGGGACATATTTTTGTCATAAAATCTCAGAAAATCTGCCATTTTGTTATTATATTTTTTAATCAAGACACAAAAGCCTAAACAGAGGCTGTCCTACACATAGAAGGACAGTAGATGCCCTAAATGCTACTACAATGACAGTAGATGCCCTAAGTGCTACATTACATAATGACTCTGGTCAGTAAAATACAGGTAGATGTCTTTGTACTAAACTAAAAATGAGTGGCATCTCTGGAAATGAAGGAAGGAATGTTTGGATGTCTTTCTAATCTTGTGAAGATATAAATATACAGCACTTTTGGTCTGTTTTTGCTATAAGAGGAAGAATCACCTGAGAGGGTATCATGACAATAATTCTTTAGACATTAAAGTGCTAGAGTTACCTAAGTTTGGAATTTGCTGAAGGTCATTATTTTTGAGCAAAATTAAGCATGAATAAATCCCAAGTCACTGCTGGTTTGATAGAATGGACTAGATAGCACTGACAGTGAGGAGCTTTTGTGACTCCTTAAAAAAACTTTTTTACACATGGAGTGGTGTTCAGCAAGGGCATTTTGGGAAGGGAATTGTAAGGAAATAAAATTATCTGCTGTATTATAGGCTATAACCTACCTTCTACAATCATTATCCTTTACTGTGAACCACAAAGCTGTATAATGGAATATTCTCTTCCTAAATGAATGGTTAAAATCTTCTGAGAGTCAGGAATATCCTTGGCCACTTTGAGGATACTTGCGGCCACTAAGAAAGCAGGCAGCAGCTCTGCCCCAGCAACTTTAAGCTGAACCAATAGGGGGAGACTGTAGACTTCATTTGTTGACTTCACTCAGACCAAGGTCACCCTTTTCTCCTCTGTGAAGGGTGTTACTTTAGATTCACATGAGAGAAGGCTTGATCTTTTCCCTTCATTTTAATTAATTCCCTTTAGGGTTGTGTAACTTTCTGGCTTGAAAAATCAGGGGCTTCCTGAAGGCAGCATTTATGAGATCTACTCTTATTTGAACAGCAAAGGGGGTTCAACCATGAGTGTCAATGCATCACAGTGGCAGATATTGCACCCTGGCAGTGTTGTCTACAGTATCACGTGCTACATAAATCATATAGGAATCAGCTGCTGAAGCACTGTCTAACTGGTATTTGAGCTTGTTTTTAAGCTCACTTTCTGCTGAATGCATAAATTCATTAATAATGCCTCAGGAAAAAATTTAGTTTTCACATTGTAGTTGAATATCATCATAAAGATGATAGAAGATGCAAAAGACTTCTTCCTTAGATGGTCCAGAGCCTGCAATTCCCTATACAGTTGATGATCACCTGAGCTTGAGGAGTTGTAGGCCTTTTCAAAACCATGGCTGAAACAGGAAGGTCTGCTTCATAAGTCTTTTCCCAGTTGAACAATTCTTTTCTGATTTGGAAAATCCTGTCTGCTGTCCTTGATGCCAGTGTCATGAGTGTTTCAATATTTATGCGACCATGACTTTGAAAGTATCCTTAGAAATCTGGGGATACTTGAGACAATTGCTCTAGCACCAGAAAGGTTTGTTACAAAGTCCTATGGGAAAAGAACAGCATCCATAGACAGGTCCCATATATTTCATTGCTTTCCTGAACCTGTGATCATTGGAGATGAAGGATTTGAAGACTTCCTTCAACTAATTTCAAATTATGTTTGATTAGTTCTCCACAGATTCACTGTGGGTATTGTTGTCAGGCATCACTGAAGAGGGGGACAAACCCTTTTTGTGGATGAAGAGACCATAACCGGCACTTTTGAGCAAGAGGAGCTGCTCTACCACAGAAGTGTGAGTCCTACAACTTTGAAAAATAAACTGATTGTAAAAGAACTTAAGCAAATGAAAAACTTCATTTTAGCCATTCAGAACATATCTTCAGAAGGGCTATGCCCCCTGTACCCCAACTAATATGGGGGGATGAGCACCAACATCCCCGGTGCTGAGTATTAATCTGAGACTGCTCTCTTTCTCAAAGTAAAAGTACCACAGACTCGGAATTTATTTGCTCCCCATAGTCACACAAATACAATTTCTGTGTTTCTCACTTTTTGGTTTGTTAGACTTTCAATAGGAATCTATTCTAAAATCATGCTGATGGTATATTTAACACTGTGATGTTACTGCAGTGAATGATAACATTTTAATATGCAATATTTTATTGTGCTAAATTGAACTGGCTTATATTATGATCTTTATATAAACAGACCCCTTAACAGGCCACTCTGCCACCCCACTACAGAAGAATAAATCCCTGACTATGTTGCAGGTGACCAGAGTTTGACTATCACCTTGGGCATGTGTAGGAGCTTGCCTGCTCTCCCATTCTTTGGGGGGGGGGGGGTAAATGGTTGTGACTTACCACATGGGTGGCACCTAGCAGGATCACTGGGTGTCTACTTTGTGGAGCATGGGTGTATGAAGCCCACACTGCCATGTGCAATCACACTGTCAGCTGAGGGGAACCTTTGGAATGCAGCTATAGCTGAACTCAGAAAAGTAGCCACCATACAGAAGGTGAGTGTTCCACCGGGGGAGGGGTATTCTGCCTCACAGGGTAAGCAGGGCTGACCTGCTCCCTACCATGTGTGCAGTGAGCATCTGAGCTCATGGGGATTCCAAGGCATCAACAAATGGTCCACAGGGCTTTCATCAGCCCAGGAATCCCCAGCTCACATGACAGCTGAATGAATGGCCGACTGGATA
Organism: Protopterus annectens; assembly: GCF_019279795.1. Classification (NCBI taxonomy): domain Eukaryota; kingdom Metazoa; phylum Chordata; order Ceratodontiformes; family Protopteridae; genus Protopterus; species Protopterus annectens. Next base: position 1,089,300,415 of record NC_056739.1, on the reverse strand, counting down.
TAGGTAGAGGAGCCATTGGGCCCAGCAGTGTTGGGAATAAGCAGTGAGATGAGCAGCACTGTACTGCATTTCAGGTAGTTTTGTGAAAGCATTGAACACAAATAACATAGTCATGGGGGACTGGAAATGCATCAATCTTTAGTATGAATTTAAACATATCAGTGCAAAAGCATTAACAATGGGTTGCAGACCTAGTTTCTGTCTTTGCTAGATGCAGGTCATCCATCAACTAAAAGACAGCCATTCCTGGGATGATGACTAATAAGAAGTCATAAGTGCTGATCAGTAGCACAGGGGTGGTACAAATAGGTCAGCTTCCTAGTAACTTTGAAATGCTGTTAATTCTTATTTCTCGGACTCCCATTTCATAACTGATGGGACTTTCACAACCATAGAACCAGAAAAAGAAGAGGTTTGTCATGATGCTGACCTGAAAAGGTAACAAATTAATGCATTTTATCTTAAATATAAAATTCCTGCTCTAAGAAACATATCTCACATCTTAACCATTTGTTATAATTTTTCTGGTTAAGATGTCCACTGTCGTGGTAGTGAACTTTGAAAGGGAAGACTCAAATTAGGAGAAGAGCAAAGGTATGTTGTGGAGAGGAATCATTTTTGTTCTTCCTTTCCTCAGCTTGCAGAGTCTTTTTCCACTGCAGGTCAGAATCAATGGTGAGAGAATAAATTACTTCCAGTGAGACTTTGAGGCTTGAAACTTAGAAGTGATCTGACACTGAATGAGAGGTCTAGGAGACTGCTCTAATTTTGCATGGAGCACGTAACTAACTAGTGATTTAGTTTGCCTTACCCTTGTTGCATATTATATGTTAAATGCATAATATGTTATTTATATATATATATATATATATATATATATATATATATATATATATATATATATATATATATATAATGTCACTATTATGTGGTCAAAAACTAATCTGCTTGAATGTTTTGAATGTATTCTTTGCTGAAGATGGTTAAAGCCATTAAACAGAATGCAGTTCAAACCATGTGAGTGGCAGACCAGTATTTTTGTGAGACTACTGAAGACTGAAGATAGGAGAATGTTTCCCCTTTCCTCTGGCATTGTGCTACTTAAGAGATAATATATTTAATTAGAAGGGAGTGTGGGGGGTGCAGATCATCATGGGGGGCGCGGGGGGGGGCTTGCCTCTGTGCAAAAACACTTGTTTTAGTATTTTTCCATGTTTTTGGGAAATCTTTTCTTACAATTTTGTCCAAACAAGTGGACTTTGATAACATTATTCTTTAATGATTCATCATGGGAGAACCAAATATGGTCAAATCTAATTTCAGTTGATATATATTTACTCAGCACAAGTGGGTCGACTTAGCAGATTGTCAATAAGCATGTGGGATTACACAGAACTCGGCAATGGGGAATGTGCCCTTTCCATGATATTGCTCACCTCCCTCAAAAAATTCTGTTTTATTTCATTTACTTATTTATTTTTTGCTTTACTTTGGCATACATAGAGGTTAGTGATAGGTGCATGCATAAAAAGTGTCAACATATGCATTGCCAACATTTTGTGTTTGACATTATTAATGTCACTATATGGTTTTGTTGGTTAAGTAGACCTACATATATATATATATATATATATATATATATATATATATATATATATATATATATGTGTGTGTGTGTGTGTGTGTCAAAGGATTTGTCAAAGCACTCATTCATCAAACAGCAACTAATTGAACATGATTTGATCAGCAGCAAATGAAAACCCAATGTAAAAAACAAAACTCTTCTTTATTTTTGCAGTTGGCAAGCCCCCCTGCACTCTCTCATGTGGGGGGATGTTCCACCCACACCCCCTGCTAACTATATATTCTAAATCTGAGAACACACTACAGTGGGGAAAGGGGAAATACTTCAATCCCACTGTACCATAATCTTGCACAAAACTACTGTCAGCATGTTTGATGAAATAATTTTCAATTGGTCATGCTGGCTTATAGGTAATCCGTATACATACACTATATATATATATATATATATATATATATATATATATATATATATATATATATATATATATATATATATGTATATATAGATATATAGATATATATATATATATATATATATATATATATATATATATATTTATAGACAGAGAGATAGACATATATATATATATATATATATATATATATATATATATATATATATATATATGTGTGTGTGTGTGTGTGTGTGTGTGTGTGTGTGTGTGTGTGTGTGTGTGTGTGTAGGTAAATAGCTTTCCACTGAAGTTGCTTTCAATGACAACTGTGGGCACAAGTACAACTGACTAAAAATCAACTTGTCAAACCATGCCAGCTTTCTCATGCTGAGATCGCAGAACAATCGTGATGAGGGGATTTGCCCTTCCACCACTTTAGTGCAATCTCAAAGTTGGCTTACATATAAGTAGCAGTGGGTGTGAGGAGCAGAGCTTCCTACAATGGGGGTTGCAGGGGGCTTGCCCCCCAGCAAAAATACATTGATTTAATGGTTTATTGCCATCATTTGTGGACTGATGTTTTTTTAGTTCTATCACATGAGGTCAATGAATTATGTTTCTGCATATCGATGAATAGTTATGCTTATTTATACATATATATATATATATATATATATATATATATATATATATATATATATATAGCTATAGATATATAAATGTATATATTTATTTGACATTTGTTGACCGGGAAAGTCTGACTAGGATCCACAGAGCCTGTTTTTAGCAGAGGCCCGGGGAGAAATGCTCCAGATGCATGTCTTTAGAATGTGGGAGGAGTACCCAGAGGAAACCCACACGAATGCACGGAGCACATGCAAACTCTGCACAGAAGACACCCCAGCTGAGAATCAAACCGGAGAACCTCCTTGCTGTGAGGTGACATCGTTAACTGCTGCACCACTGCGCCACCCATATAATATATATATATATATATATATATATATATATATATATATATATATATATAAAGAGAGAGACAGAGATAAATGCATACATATTAAATGTATACTTATGCATGTATGTATATATATATATATATATATATATATATATATATATATATATATATATATATATATATATATATATATTTATGTGTGTATGTATTTTCCCAATCACCCCATTCTGTCTCCCCTTCTCTCTCTCTGTTTCTCTTTGTCCATCCTCAGAGGAGTTTCTCTGAGTTTCATCACTTTTTTCTTACACTTTATGATTTAACAAATATGTATACCTTGGCACTACAACATAAAATATACATTCTAGTTCTTTCTGAGAATCTGTCCCCATGTGGCAGATAAATGAAGCTGAAATACTGTGAAGGTAAAATGAAAGTTGCTCTGAAATGAAAGATACCAAAGAGGTATAGTAACCATGCAAAATCTCACAGAAGTAGAAGTCTTGAAAAAATAAATAAGGTAGTTCATCAGAAAACTGACCAGTGTCTTTCTGTTGATGACATGTATGTGTTTTCACATTGTGCAGTATTCCTCATATTGTGTGTCAGTACAAGAACTTTTTATGGTAAAGTTTAACAAAAATATATCTCTTTAGTCTGTAGTTATTAAGTGTTTTCTGCTTCTTTGTAGGCATGCAGCCCCCTTTGGTCACATGAGTGTGGAAGTTCTTACTACACAACAGGAATGTGCTCTAAAGTGAATACCAATTTTCGATTCTTCAAGCCTGTTGCTCCAGCCCTGGAAAGTATGTTGCTTAAAGCACAATATTCTCCTTGTCTTTAGTAAGCTTTTTGAAGTATCAGTAGAAAGTTTGTGGATTTGTCCTCCAAGTGTAGTTTTGAAAATCGGTAACTTTTGTAATGGAATACAAATGCAGAATTAATACTGAAGCCCTTGGAGCTAAGGTCAGGCTTTTAATTTAGGCCTCCTTTTTCTTCACACATTTTTTTAGTAATGGCAATAAATTCTATATCTTTTTTTTGTAGCAGCAGTTATGATGTAAACAGTGAAATTTCAAAATATGGTTAAAATGCACATATGGTATGAATAAGACCAGTGACCAGTTTAATATTATTATTATTTACCACACTATGCCTCTGTCATCAAGACACTACTGAAATAAGGCCACCTTGATTAAAATAAAGTTAGTAATTCTTTTCATTAAATGTGACTAATCAGTTGTCTTTAGGAAAAGCATATATTGAAAACTACAAAGTGTGTTCATGTTTTATATTAAGTATAGATTAAAAAGTGATGACAGAAATATGAATAATTTTGAAAATGTGTTTAGGCAAATATATTCAACAAGTGTTATCTATCCATTGTAAAACTTTGGAGTTATTCCTGTCCTAGATCCACACCTCTCACCTGTTATGATTTAGGTACAGTGCTATGATTTTGGCCCTCAGATTTAGCTTTGCGCCTCCTGGATTTATTGATGCTCCTCATAAATGTCAGATCTGTTTGTGTGTACAAATCTTCTTCTTCTTCTTCTTCTTTCTGCTTTTAGGGCTTGCTACAGTGGATCACCTGTCCACTCATGATTGGCAGTGGAGTTTTACAGTGTCAAGTTGCCAGACCGGCGCCCAACATACCACAGAAGGCACACACACACACACACACACACACACACACACACACACACACACACACACACACACACACACACACACACACACACTCAAACCTAGGGCCAATTTAGAGTGTCCAGTCTACCTGCAGCATGTCTTTGGGATGTGGGAGGAAACTGGAGCACCCAGAGGAAACTCACGCAACCACAGGGAGGACATGCAGACTCTGCACAGAAGGCACCCCAGCCGAGGATCGAACCGGAGAACCTCTTGCTGTGAGGCGACAATGCTAACCGTGTGTACAAATTTTAATAAGTAAATAAATGCATAAACTAAGTTTATACAAAGTTTCTATTATGGAAAATAAGTGCTTCTCATTGCTATGATTTTTAATATCCACTGCTGATAGTTTTAATGGTCAGAGTTGAGAGGTATGCAAAAACAGATGATATTGTATGCTGCATTTGCAGGTATATGGGGTTAGAAACAGTAAGAACTTGCTCATAGGTCATTGCTTGTTATCATGGGAGTGTGGTATCTTAGCTCTGAACTGAAAAAGGACAGGTATAATTCTACTTAAAAAAGAGGGACTGAGGCAAGAACTGTAAAAATAAACCCTAGGATTCAGAGAGGCTTAGCAAATATGGAAGCCTTATCTCTGAAGGTTTTCATTTAGCTGTAAGCCTTTCCAATTCACAGACTGCTCTGCCATTGGAGTTTTGCCCTCATGGGGGTCTTAGCTTGAACAGTGGTCTCTTGGGCAAAGACTCATGATAATGCAGCAGTCTCGGGAACTGACTGATGTTAATTAGCTATGTGCCATATTTGGAAATGTCTGTGACACCCAATTTGGATGGCCAAGTGATTCAGAGAATCTCTTAGCTGAGAAAAATGTTACTGTATGATGAAGAAGTGAATGCCATCAAAAGATGGCAGTCATGCAGTCACTGTTATGGGAATAGTCGCAGTGCAAATAAGTCCAGAAAAACAATGTGGTATTTATAGTGGAAATGATAAATCAGAAAATTCAGGTGTATGCAATAATCAATATATGGAAAGTTTCTGTTTTGTTTGTTGAAAGATGGGACATTAAGCAAAGAAATGTATTTGATCTGTAAAAAATATTGGAAAATGGGACATGATTGAATAAATTGTGATTAACAAATACAAGTTCAAAAACAAGAACAAATACATAAATATATATATGATATAGAAAAACATGTAGAACGTGAAATTAAAAAAACAGAATATCATACAAGAAGAGAATAAAAAATAATGTATAATGAAAATTACAATAAAGGTGAAGAATTAGTACTAGAAATAAGTGAATAAGATATAAGCTGGAACACAGTGAGAGGAAAAAAGAATTCAATAGGAAGAAGGGTGAAAGAAAAATAAAATTTAAAAGTGTGATTATGAAAGAAAGTAAATAAGATAAGGGGTTAGATGGAAAATACAATACATTCAAAAGAACCTAAAAATATTATCAGTTAATGTTAATAGTATAAAGAATATAAAAAGAAGATTAGGTGTTTTGGAATGATGTATGCTACTTGGTTCGCATATAATTATTTTAGAAGATACAAGAATACTAACAGAAGAAGAAAGGATAAAGATGGAAAAGTTATGGGGTAAAATCATTGTGTGGAATATGGGAAATGATACATGCTCAGGGATTGCTGTGTTATGTGATAAAATAGTTAAAATTTTAGATTATACTATAGTTAAATTAGGTAGAGTAACAGTGTTAGATATGTATAGAATTATTGCAATACATGCACATTACTAAAACAGAAACAGAGGAAATGTTTAATAATCTTAAACTATGTAGTACTAAATATGGAAATAATATTAGAGGGAGGTTTTAACAGTGGTTTAAGAAAAAGAAAGAAAGAAGGGAATGATGTTAAGATGGTATATGAAATAATGAAAAGTGGAATGTTATACAAACAGACACACACACACACACACACACACACACACACACACACACACACACACACACACACACACACACACACACACACACACACACACACACACACACACACACACATATATATATATATATATATATATATATATATATATATATATATATATATATATATATATATATATACACACATATATATATGGGGTACTAAACAATGGACTTAGAAATGAGATTAAAACAGAGCATGACTATTTTGTAATATCTGATAGTTTAAAATTATAAAACAGGAACAAAGGAAACAGGTTTCACCATCTGGCTATGGGTAAAAGTAAAGGAAAAGGACGGACATATAAGGTTAGGCAAATGTATTAAAAGACTGAACAAGAAAGATTTAGATGAAGAAGATTAAAAGGAAATTAATCAATTATGGAAAGATTGTGTAGAAATGAGAATATGAAAACTGTACTGATTGGTGAATAAGTTTAAAGAAATATATAAAAATATTTCTTAAAATGTCAACAGATGAGAAGTAGGAAAAAAAGCAAAAATATAAGTTATTAAGACAGACATTATTTAGAAAGGCATTAGGAAATAATATAAACTTTTATGAAAAGGAGAAAGAAATATATGAAATGAACCATGAGAAGATTAAGAATATGTTATACAAGCAAAGGTATTTTCTACAAGGGAAAAAATATGTGGCTCAGTATTTTAGTAGGATAGTGATAGAAAATGAAAAAATAATAAGGGAGTTGGAAAATAATGAAGGAAAAGGAGTGAATACAGAAGAAAAACTATTTGAGGTAATAAAGCAGTATATAAAAATAAATTTAGAAAAAGAGAGATACAAGAGAAGCAAATGTGGAAAGTAAATCATTTAAGTAAAGAAGAGAATGAGATTATGGAGAAAAATATAAATACAGAAGAGTTCAATAACATTTTAAAAGATGTGGATTTGGAGAAAGCTACAGGAAATAATTGAATTGAGTATTATATGTATTATAATATGAAAGAATAGCAAAAAGTATATTTTCTGAAAGTATTGAATGAATGGTTAGAAAAAGGGAGAGTAAAAAAAGAAATCTGTACAGGGGCCATGAAATTTATATAGAAAAAAGGAAAAGAAGCTATTTGAAATTGGAGATCAATAGTATTAAAAATATGGATTACAAAATATTTATGAGAATAATAGGGAGAAGATTAGGAAAAGATCTGGATAGATTAATGGAGTCTATGATTTTTGGAAAAAAAGGGAAAGAAAGTCAAGATTTATTATGGATATTAGAAGAGGTGATAGATAATATTATAAATAAAAAGGTGGAAACTAAAATAATGGTGGAAGATGTGAGTAAAACATTTGACAGAATACAATAGAGGAATTATGAAATATATTAAGAGATTATAATGTAAGTCATAAAGTAATAAAAGTTATAACATCAGTATATGAGAATGAAAATGTAAAATAATAATATTAAATTGATAGTTAAGTGAAGAAGTAAGAATAGAGTGTGGGATAAGACAGGGTTGTCCAGCAAGCGGTATTTTATTTGCATTAGTTAAGAATGTGATTGTAAATGAAATGAATAGAGAATTGACAATGGCAAGGTATAGGATGATAGACGGAATATATATCCCAATTATTCTTACTTATGCAGATTATATAGTTTTAATTACTAAGAATAAGAAATGGATGGAACAAGGAATTAGAAAAGTAAATAAGTATTTCACTGTGCTTGGCTTAAGTATTAATAAAGACAAAATTAAAGGAAATGGATTTTTGGGTGAATTGGAATGTATTCACTTTAATGATGAAGAGATATATATTTTGGGAATAACATTTGGGATAAACATGAAGAGAGAAATACAATGGGAGAGACATATACAAAGGCTGAAAGAAATATGTATATTTTGGAGAACATATAGACTGTCATATAAGAAAAAGTATATTTAATAAATTGTATTTTTCAGGTAGGATAGTCTATTTAGCAAGTATATATATATATATATATATATATATATATATATATATATATATATATATATATAATTCCATCTAATTATGAGAAAGAATTGTTGTTGATTATATTTTCATTTATATGGTGATCAAGGCTAAGTCCTGTAAGGACAGGAATTTTGTATGTCAAGGAAGAAGAAGGAGGACTAGGGTTAATCAGTCCTATAGTTCACACAACTTCTTTGAATCTGTATAAAATGTTGATAGAATTAAAAGATGAAAATAGGAATATAGTAAATTATATAATGAAACTGACATAAAGATGTTTGGGAAAGATTAAGATATGGGAAAAGTTGGAAGAACAATGTAAATGATGATATTAAAGAATATTGGAATAAGGTATTATTATGGAAACTGAAAATACAAAATGTAGAAAAACAGAAAAGAATGGTACTTAAATATAATGAATGAACACTATTATATTTATCCCTGGAGATATTTAGAAAATGAAAAAAAGAAATGCAATTAAAACAAGGTTTATATGGAGTAAAACAATGTATGAATGTAAAGATTTCATGTGGAGATTAACAATAGGTAAATTGCTTGATAAAGCAAATATGCCTTATAAAAGGATTCAAGAGAGGATATGCAATTATTGTGGGGAAATTGAGACAATGGAATATTTTTTTGAATTGTGTAAGAGAGATAAAATTGTTTTAGGAATGATGTGAAATTAATATATTGGATAATAAACTGTAAATTATATAAATATGAATATGATAGAATATGGGTACTATGGTAACAAAAGGAAAAAGGAGGTGAAGGAAATTGATAGAAATCTGTTTCACATTTTATAGGTGATTTGGAATGAAACACTGAATGAAATAAAATATAATGGGAAATGGGTATTATCTGAAATTTTGAAGAAGGTACATATTTGGAAAAAAAGAGTGGGGGGGATAATTGAAATAGATGGTCTATTATGTTGTAATGTAAGATGCAATCAACTGTAAATAATGTATATAATCTATATAATGTAAATAGTGTATATACGTTGTTATATTTAAAAAAGAATCCCTACTCTTTTCGATTAAGTGCAGTGGGATCTCTTACATCTGATTGACTACCAACTCAAGCAGATAGGGTCTTGGTTTAAAGTCTCATCTATAGGATATGCTGCACTGCAATGCCAGCAATCAGTCTACCTAGTATGGGAATAGAACATACGGCTTTCTGCATTAAAAGCAAGTATGCAAATTATGTCACTAGGACTGCAGTGCTTCATTCTGTATGATGATCTTTCATTGAAGTGATGCCAGCAAGCCTAATAGTGCCTGTCCACTCTGCTCTTTTTAAGCTGCATGAGATATTGGAGATTACTTAGATAAATATGATAGCTTCTTATCATAGTGGACTCTTGCATGCCATGCATTAACTATGTTTTGTGCCTTTAGCAACCCACCCTGTATGTGGGAGATGTGGGAATAGAGAAGATATGCAGAGTTTTTTTTCTTCTTTTTTAATGGCTGATTGCGATACTGTTACTGCACTGAAACTATTTGCTTTATAGTAAATGCACTTGAAACTAGTTATTTAGATTATCTGTAACTGTATTATACTTTCTGCACCGGCATCCATTCAGTTAGACTTATCATTTGCTCATTGTCTTACTAGTTAGGCAGACATCATTTAGCCTTCTGCATAAAGCTATTTGATTTGTTGTTCCCGATAACTTTATTGATCCTACATTTTATTGTCACTTTTACATTTTTTGCACTTGTGAATGCTGCAGTAGTCACATCTTAAATTCTTGTATCCTTTATCCATCATATCACCTTTTTCTAGACAAGTCAGTTATTCCCCTCTCATACCACGGGTATGTTATCAACATATCCTGTTTTGCTATATCCCTTCATCTATTAGTTCACACAGCGACATACCTGCCATCTCCCTTCCCCCCACAGTCAGTACACCAAATTGTAAATGTCATAAGATGCAGACTCCAAGTCCTTGTGTCCCAATCCAATATACTGTTTTAGTAATAGGTGACTGTGTTGTCAAGTATACAGACACCACCCTCATCAGGCAGTATGTGACTGATAGAATGACAGTTTGGTGTCTTTCTGGAGCTCGGGATGTAACGAGGGGTCTTAGGTCCTACATCCCAGACAAATACAATTATGACTTGACAGTGGCCCATGTGAGGATGAATTACCTTAGGTGCTATAACAAAAAAGACATACAGAATGATATAATCATGCTTGATATGTATGTGTCTGATGCAGGAAACACACTTGCCTTGAGTGGTATTTTGCCATCACCCACAATTATGCTGAGATTCAAAGCTAGTGTCATTGTAGGGGGATCCAGTATATGTTAGCTTGGGATGAGATGGATAACATACCTTCCTGCTTTGCCAGGGATGGTCTGCACCTCTCTTACCAAGGCTTTCACATTATAGCTAACCCTTTGTTACCCCACAGTGTCTTTTTAAGGCAGACTCCACTTGATGGACTTTCAAACCTAATAAATTTTAGTATGGAGCACATTAATATGGCTCTACTCAAAGCCAAGAGTCTTAAAAAATGCCTGAACTTGAAGTTCTCCTGCAACTCGAACATATTTGTATATATGAGTAGCTACAGAGACATTGTTACAGAGCACTGAAAGTACTCCTTCAATTTAAAAGTATAGTGCCTATCTTGTTTTTATATCTACAATTGTAGAGGAGTACCAGCATTTTTTAAAGATATCATTACCTCCCCAAAAATTCTTTGGGACACCACTTTTGAACATCTAGATGGCAAAATGCAGTTTTGCCCCAGGATGGCAAAAAGAATCTCCAGTCAGGAGCAGTTGTCTTTGAACAATTTAGTTTAACAATTAAAGTTTAATTATTTTGAGTTTGCTACCTCCTAGTATTCTAATAGCAAAGGTTTGCTAGCATTAACCTTCATAGCAGTATCGTGTTTTTCCCCCACACCCCCCTACTTTTATATACCAACTCAGGGATCACACCACAGTGGAGTAAATGGCAAAATCCCGACAATGGCCCAGAGATATTTTTCCCTGGGAAAAAAATCGCTGTTCTGGCCATTCAACATTCTGTCGGTTTGGTTTTTCCATGTCGATGTAAGAACGATCTTTCTTTTGAAGTTTCGATGTTACAGTATAGACCCTTTCCATATTAGCCACTATGTGAATTTGATCCAGCATGTATGACTACTGGAAATTTGATCAACTTTAAACATTTTGTTTAAATAAATAATGAATCTTTGGTATTTCTAACTTCCAAAAATTGTTCAATTTCTCTCTCTCTTTCTTTATTTGCTACTGTGTAGCTTACTTACTATACAGGCTTTGAGAGACAAATGTCCCACCTTCATTTGCTTTTGATATTTACTATTGGTGCAATTGTATCCCATATTTTGAGCATTACTATATAATTTGTCAGTGTTTCACATATTATTACTAATCTGTATGTGCTGTACAATGTTCCCTACTTTGCAAGGCGGTGATTGAAATGAGCTCTTTGAGATCAGCATGTCACCAAACAAGTAAATAGAACTAGAATGAAGTCACCTTGCTTATAGATTGAGACTGCTCACCACCCGTGTGTCATACCTTTACCCTATTCTTAGACCTCATAAGCAAATTCAGATAGAAGAAGATTGTATACACCTCCACCAGGATCCAAGAAGCTAAAAGGGTGGTGCAAGTACAGGGCCAACCATCACAGATGCATCATAGTTGTACAGAGCCTAGAACCAATAGCACACTTATTAGCTGAGATAATTTAAAGTCCTAAACAAAACCCGAGTGAAAATAAAGCAGGTGTTCAATGTTTATTTCTTCTAACAATAGCAAACTTATGTTAAGAATGCCAGCTATACAACAGAGATGTAGAACACTTCAGTATTTAAATAATGGACTATAAGTCATAGCAAACTACAACAGAAACAATGCAGGTCATTGTAATCATATTACAGATTTCAAGATGAAGAAAAGCATGCAACTGAACATATATGCAAATCCAGAAGAGGCTTACAAAGTTCTACTAGGAAACTTCAAAGTTCCAAGAAAATATAGGAATGGTCAATCAGTGTCAATCCACATGCCCAGAGAAAGCAACTCGGTCCATCACATATACATAAGATCCAGAGGAGGATCAAGGTCAAATGTGGCCCTAGACAGGGAAATAGATCAGCCCCCCCCCACAGCAACTCCTGTTGTGGCAACCACCTACCCCCCCCCCCCACAGCAGCCCCCTTCCCAGCCTTTCCAGTGTTCCATTACTTTACTATTTCTTCCAATTTACCATAAACACTATTCAAAACTATTAGCGTGCATACTGCTTTATTTACTTCTACAATGACTACAGATACTGAAATAAAATAGCACAAACACTAACAGCCATTTTCTAAGCAAATAATACAATGAAAACAGAGAGCATGGGCAGTGAAATTCTCTGAATTTGAAACTCATTTTCATTGAAATGGCATGAAAACCCACATTCAAAGAAAATGCATCTGGCCAGTGGAGGATTAAGTTTACCTTTGGGCTGTTTTCAAACCATAGACTACTTGCACAGATCTTTAGGGACATGCATACATGTATGTGTTCACACTTCTGATCATATTAAATTATATGCCTTGTATAATACAGCACCACTTGTTAGAATATGTTTTAAATTTGTAGTTTTGAACATTCTTCCAGTAAGCAATGAAACAAAATGTATGAATCAATAATGACAAAACTACCCATTTCAGAACATTTCAACCATAAAAAGCCACTCAGACATCATTACAGTCCACCAATATCAGTCAATAAGCACAGTGTCTGCAGAAGTAAAAGTCATCCAAGTAATTCCACACTAAAGAGATCTGTAACTAATGAAGAGGTTGCTACTGGCAAACAAATTTACATTTCAATGATTCATCTACAAGTTCAGTGCCTGCTGACCTTGAAGAATTAATTGCCTATGTAACATTAAAAAAAAATGGTGAGCTGGTAATATTGCAATAGGGAATGACTGACAAACCGACAAGTTCATAGTTACTAGGCATGTCATGCAAAAGAGGACACATTTAGGAGTGCACAACCCCTATTCCCCCTTAAACTGCACCAAATAATCAGCGGTCGAAAGGGCACTGCAATACCAGCACTCCATCCACATGGTGTGGAGTAGAATCCGTATCCTTCTTCACCAAAGGCAAGTATGCTACTAACACTGCTTTCAAATTCTGCAGCACAAACAGTGACTGCCATTTGCTAAACAAAACAGTTTGTTGCACATTGAAAAACAGACTTAGCATGAGCAACATTAAAAGTCTCTTCCCCTTAAAACTCACAACTCCATGAAACTTCACTGAAACTCCTAATCCCTTGAAAGTGCACTGAAACTGAAACTCACAATTTCGTCAGCAGTCTGGTAGTTGGTGCAGAGGATTCAGGCTCTTGTCTCCTGTAACCAAATTACAGGGTCGATCCTGATCAAGTTAATTGACTAACCTGCCCTCCCCAAATCTGGGGCATTAAATACCATACCTCTATACTTCTCACCCTCTTAGCACAAGAAATCTGGACAAAGCCAAAAATAATGGGGGACAAAGTCCAAAAAAAGGACAAATTTCAAATGGTGCACTTATAGACTTAGAAAGTTGCTAGAATAATATGATTTGCCTTGCCATGCATTTTCCGAATGAAGTCTGAAACTCAAATGTATGACATTATTTAGTTATTTCAATCCTCAGTGATTTGCCAGAAAACCACAAAGTTTATGAGGAATAGGGCAAAAATCTGAGGCAAAAATCTGTAGAGTTGAGAGGTATGTATACCTCTCAACCTCTTAGTGCAAGAAATAATAAAGCACAGACATGGTTTTAATATACTACAAGTTCTCCTAACATCAAATATTTACATTTTTATCACATTTAACCTAATCATCACACTGTTTATTTAGACTTCACTTGGCTGTTGTCAAGACACAAATAACAAGCTCATCAGGTAAATATAACTGGGTTGTGGAGAAAGCAAGTCCATGACAAAAACACAAACACTGACAGAAACAGCACTACAAGCATGGCATACTCCATACTCCACACCCCTCCCTGTATTAAGTCATATGTGACAGAGTTGGGATGCAGTTATAGTTTCTAAGCTCCTCAACTGCACCTCATTAAGAGGAACATTCCTCATTTCTCATCTTAAAAATTATATGTTCCATGTTGTTGCACACGGAGTGGGGTTGGCAGTAATTCATTGCTAAACGTTTTTTTATCCCTGATAAATAATATGGAATAATACTGAGTCATAATAATTTGTTGAAAGAGCTCTTTGAGTAAAAAGGAATTATTTTGTACCAAAGCCCCATGTCAATTGAAATATAAGCACGGCCTTGTGTTAAATGAAGGAGTTAGTTATTCTTTTATGGAGCAGAAGCCTTTGAGCACTTACACACACACACACACACACACACACACACACACACACACACACACACACACACACACACACACACACACACACACACATAGAAATTCCGCATGTAAGTGTGGAATGCGTATATTACTAAAATGAATGTTTAAGCCTCCTAGATAGATTGGCTCTCCCAGCTACAGGGTCCTAGGTGACTGCCTATGTTGCCTACTGCTGGATCTGGTTCTTGTAAGATCAAAAAATGGCAGTGCGCCTACAGAATACTTTGGTTAGGTAATTCACACTCCTTCAAGAAATGAAAGGCATCTGGCACTGTAAAGCTGCATTGGTGACACCTACTTAATACATTGAGTCAGGGAGCAACAGAACCGGGAACTACAGTATAAAATTCAGTCAGAATAACACACTCAATGGTCAATGCAAGGAGAACTGATCACCAGAATATTTTTAAACACATCTTTATTAGAAATTAAAATGAACAATAATCATATTTATGCCAAAAAACAAGCATATCAATGTTTGCACATAAAACTTATCCAAACAATATAGAAAATACTCCTTTATTCCAGCCATATCTAAAACACTGAATTTCCATTTTTTTAATTTGTAACACAGTATAATGCAATTATTGAGCTGTCATATATGATAGAAATCACACATGTGATCCAAAAGAATACTGTTGCTGTTGTTCTAAAATCCTTCATAATGAGAATAGTCAAAATGTGATGCCCTTATAATCAGGTAAATGTAACTTAAATGACCATCTGATGCACTCTTTGATCTTTACTCAGAAAATTCTGATCAAATGTCACCAAACCTATGTGCAGGTGATTAGCATTTTCTAAAATACAATGTCAATATTTGGTATTTTAGCCTATCTGTTTTTTATAAAGTTGAGTTACAGTATAAAGCATTTTACATAAGCAAACTCTACTGTATTGAATTAACTTGAAGTAAGTAAACCACTCCTTAGGTACTAACCAATCTTCCACTATATTTTTCCATTTACCCTGCATTTCATTCATCATTGTATTTTGGTTTTCCATGCAAGCTTTATTTTCTGCTATTTTCCATTTGTTAACAGGTATGCTTAAGCTTGCAATTACAAATAACAATACTGCTCTTGTTCACAGTGCAATAAACTCTGGTTTCTAGGATCCAGTTATAATTGTTCAAGTCCTTCAACTAATCACAGAAAATTGATCTCAGGTGTAGGTACTGCAAAAAATGAAAAGTTTGATTACAATAAATCTTATATAAATTAAAATGTACTGCATTCTAAATATTTTTGCTGAATAATATGTGTGCCCTTATCCAATTTTCCCACTCTAATGCGTTGTGTAATAAAGGAGTGTTCCATAGAAATGAAATAACTTTTACTATGGGCTATTGTATTCTACTAATCTCAAGTCCTATATTCAAAACAGAATTTAATACAACCTGGGCCTCAGAATCTGCACAAAGTAAAGGCCTTATGCTGATTAAGGATCTCACAGAAATTTCTGTTGTTAATCAAATAGACTTCCATTGAGCAGGAGTTCTGAGAAAACAACAGCCACTTAAGCTGTAGCATAAAGTTGTAGATTAGGGAAACTAAAGCTCCGATGGCTCCCTATTGAAATGTTGGCACTCCAAATGCTGAGTGCTGACTCTCAGTGGGGGGGGTTAAGTGCAGGAGAACAGTGAATCTCAAGCATTGCTCTTTTAAACATCTTTTTTGCAGGGGGGGCAAGGCACTAGGGGGGGGCAAGGCACTAAGTCCAAGATTGCCATACCTCAGAGAAAAGGGAATAACCTGAGAAATGGCCATCTCAGACTTAACATATATATTCAGTCATTCAGTCACCATTTCGGAAATCACTGTAGAGGGTCCAGATGTTTTATACAGTTACTGGCTTCAATTCTTCCTGGAAAGGAAAAGCCTCAAATACATAACTAAAATGCTGGCACTGCTCTCACAAATGAACACAGCCTGTGAGTACCACACACCTCCACAACACTCCATGAAAGTTCCCAGTAAACTATCTTAAGCTAAGGCTGTAAAAAGTCACTGCCTAAGCCTTTAAAATCCAATAAGACTAGGACAGTGTAAATAAAATACTACAAAGTCACAAGGAAGTATTTCATCCCAAATCTAGTATACCAACACATTCCACAAAAACACATTTACTTGTGATTGATGACTCCATAGTGAGGCAGACAAAATCTATTCTCATGAGACTGGACAGAAATGGGATCACTTAAGGTTGCTTTTAGGTGCCAAGATCTCTGATGCATCAAGAGCCTAAGACCATAAGCCAGACAATTATGACTGTGGCATGGTAGTGGTCCATATGAGTGTAAACATTTTGGCACACCAGACTCAGAAGGATAGGCAAAGAGACATGTCTGAGCTCTTCATACATGTCACAAGTGCAGAAAAAAGAGTCTAAGAATGATGCCAAAGTATAAAGAAAAGATGATTGGCTTCAAAAATTGGCTAAATCAGTGATGTTATTTGAGAGGACTCCAGTATGTATCTACTTGGGATGAGAATGCTGCACAGCCTAATTGTTTCACCAACTTGTACACCTTGTTCCAAGGGTTCTGCATACTGGAAAACTCCTTTGCTATCATCATAGTGCCTTTTTTAGGCAGAGTTCAGATAATGGACCTCCAACATAACTGACAAAATACATCATAACAGAAGACCACATCAAAGTAGCTCTGCTCAATGCTAGACGTCTGAGCAGCAAATTGTAAGACTTTGAGGCCCTCATGCACTTGGAGCACATGTGTGTGTGTGTGTGTGTGTGTGTGTGTGTGTGTGTGTGTGTGTGTGTGTGTCTTTTATGAACAATATAAAGTATGAAACTCCATTGACTGCCATTACTGACTGTAATCCTTAATAATTTATTAGAAAATCAGAAGTTTTACAAAGGCATGGCAAAAATATGAGGCAAAAATCAGGGACATTCTCTAAAATTGATAACAATTGACAGGTATGCTTATTGTCATTTTTAAGATTTTTAATTTGCTGGATATAAGATTTTATTGCTATATCTCATCCTTTAAGCCTACATTTTTTCTTTGGTTTAAATGCTGTTGAATATTGTCACTTTTCCTGCTGTTGTAAGACCACAAGAATAGTATTCAAATCTGTGCTACAAATGAGCAGCAGCAGTTTATCCAATTGAAGGCAGTCACCTAATATGGAGAAGAAAACAGTCTGCACAGTCAGAGAAGAAAAAGTGCAGTGCAGGCAAACAGTATATTCAGAATTGCATTTGAATTCAAATCCAAGTTCTCCCCATACTTCATTGCTGTACAGCATATATCCAGTAAGAGAGACATGCCTGGTAGGAGCTCTTGAAAATCAGTACCTGGACAACTCCCTACCATTTCTTGTCAACTCTGAGGAATTTATTCTGTTCAATGAAATGTTAAGTTCAGTTAACCAGGTGACAGAAATTAAACTACTGCTCCAAATTACAAAGAACACCCAACAGCTGCAATCAGATGTGTGTAAAGCAAAATGTCTTCCAGATCATGAAAAATGCATAAAAGGGTGCATAAAAATGCACAAAATACTGAAAATACAAACAACAGTGTCAGAAATTATCCTTTAAACAAACAGTTAAGGACACAAGCTGTGACAGCCAATCACTGCTATATTGAGTGCTCATCCATTACCTAACCAACTGGCATCTTAACTGGTTAAAAGCTAGAAAAAAAAATACATATACCCTATGGAGTAGTTCCAAAGAAAGTACTGTGAACAGTATAGTGTATGCAGTTTCATTGCTGGATCTTCTATTTATCTGTGTATCTTCCAGAAATTACATCCATGAAGCAAACATGAGTCTGTACATATGGTGACAGCTCAGCTATGTGGTATACAAAGATTAAGCCCTGCCTACACCCCACATGACCTGTGTTTTATTAGCTGCATGGAAAGATGAAAAAGCTGAAAATGCTGGGTAAAGATGGTATAGGTGAACAGGTGATGAAAGTTCACCCATCCTGAGGAGGGAGAAGTGCTTAAGTCTGCTGCTGTGCTTAGCATGCAGGATTGCAAAGGTAGAACATACAATACCATTGGGCAGGGTGATGTTGCAATGTACAATGCCAGGGGGACTGCTATGTTTGTATGATGAATGCATGCATGCATGCATCTCCATAGATAGCACCTTTAGTACATCATAGCTGACAGAGAGAAAGAGGTCAGGCCAGAGTGTTTTGGATACCCCATATGTTTTGATAGCTCATTTCTGGCATCTGACTCTTACCTCTCTGGGCAATGAAATAGCGTAATCTTTCACTCTGAACAGGGAACAAAGCCACCATGGGGGGGTCTTGCCTTGGTTGGGAATGAATGTGTCAGGCTTTTGCCAAGGAAAAGAGGTAAAGGGTCTACAGTGTCCTATGACTAGAATGTGATGAGATATGGCTCTAAAAACTGTAAAGGAGGGAGTAAAGTTATTACTCTGTTGCTGCATGTCTGCAGTCAGTTTAGTTACACTTTTTGGATGGAGTAGTATAATTCATGAGGACAAAACATACATACTACATTCTGGTACCTCTACTATTATTTAGTAACCATTCTGTTAGTAATATGAAAAACTGAACCTATTTTTGCTATGACAGATTTAGTAATCATTGTTGATAAAATATCTATATATGATCCTTAAGTAAGGCATAATGTTATATCAGATTTATTTTTTCAAAAAAAAATGGTGACATAAAATGTTTATTGATTAAGCACTTTCATCTACTTAAAACAATGCTTCTTCAGAATAGCAAATTAATGAAATAACTTTAAAATTTACCATCAACCATGTGGTTTACATCATATAACATAATCAACCAATAAATTATTAAATAGAAGCTTAAATATTACAATATATAAACATCAATTTACTTCACAACATGCATACCACTAGAAAATATTTTTGGTTGTTAAAATCATCATATTTGAAAGTATTTTCTTCTTGAAATACTTTATAAATGAACTGTCTCATTTAATCCCAAAGGTTTGCCTAGTCCTAGTCTAATCTGCAAAGTCTCACATAGAAAACAAAAATATGTATTAAAAGTTCTTCCCCTATCATCATCCACTACCTTTTTCATCACATAAAATAAAAATGTTTTAAAATCCTTACTCACAGTAAGACGCTGTCCAGTTCGATTCTCAGCTAGAGCGTCTTCTGCGTGGACACATGCGTGAATGGGCGTACCTTTGTTGAAGGTTGTGCGTCAGGGCTGGCAACTCGGCACATAAAAATTAACTGCCAATCATTAGAGGACCAGAGTTCCGCTGTGACGACCCCTAACCGGGAAAAGCCGAAAGACACAACAACAACATTGTTGACTCTTTTGTTAAGGCATTCTCCAAATCAATTTTTTAAGTAGAATATATATCCTGGTAAATCCTCTCTCATAACTTTTTGATCATCTTGATCACATAAAGGGCTGGGCCAAATTTATACACTACAGTGTAAACATCTCCAATTGTTTGTAATCAAAATGTGTTATAGTAATATTAACAACCTACAGTGACTACCCTGGATGAGTATATTAAACACTGTTAGTACATCCCACATCTGTACATATCCTTAGGTTTGTTGCTGACTATTTTAACCTCAATTGATTCTAGGCAAGCCTTTAGATTCCTGCTCCTCCTATAACCCTAAGTCTAGTCCCTATAACTTAATACTACCTGTTAAATTAGTTAAATGCTCTACTCGTGAGAAATAATTTGCTAAATTTCATTTTGATGGTGAAAAATCACAAAGGTATCAAAATCTTGTGTATTTTAATGTTTTTAAGAGAATGTATGGAAAGAGATTATTCCTTCTAAAATCTCACTAATAAGTGAATCCAAGACGTGATCCGGATAAAAACAGTGATCTTGTCTTACTAACCTATTTAAAAATATCATTATCAGACATTTATCTAGATAATTTTCTCAGTAATACATGAATCCAAGTTGTGATCTGGATAAAACCTTTACAAAAACATTAATGTTGTCTTACTAACCTATTAAAAAAATCTCATCATCAGGCATTTATCTAGGTAATTTTATAAACTGGCCCCTCACTGCATTTCTTTTGATAAAAAATGGAAGATTACTTTGATAATGTAAGTGAGAATTAGTTAAATCTGATTTGCAAAATACCTTGGACAAATTTTTTGTATAATGTCCAAGGTCCCCCTGCGCTCCCCATTTATTTCCCTTTTCTTCCCTCATTTTAGCTTTCAATTACCCCTTTGCTCTTACTCTTTCTTCTCTTTCACTCTTCCTTTTTTCTCCACTCTTTTTTCTTCCTCTTTTTTCATTCCTTCCCCTGTTTTCCATTTCTCCCCCTCCTACCTCTTTTTGCCTACTTCTTCTCTCTCTTCCCTACCTCCCTCTCTCTCTTCTCTCTGTCTACCCCTCCTCCTTCCTTTTTTCCTCCCCTGACTTCCTACCTCTACCTACTCTCTTCCTCTCTCCCTCCCACCTTTCTCCCCTTACCTCCTATTCTCTCTCCTCTGTCCCTCTCCTCCTTCTTCTCCCTTCCCTACCCTCATCTCTCCTGCCCTCCTCTCCTCCCTCTCATCTCCTCCTGTCTCCTCCCTATCTTCCTCCTTGCTCCATCTGTCCCTTCCCTAGCCTCTAGCTGTCTCCTCCCCCTCCCTCCCTTCTTTCCTTCCCTTTTGTACCCCTATAGTACCTGTAGCCTCACTCCCCCCTCCCCCCCCGCTTTCCTCCTTCTACCGGGTCCCCCCCTCTACGCCTTATACTCACTCTCCCCTCCTCTCCTCCATCTCCCAGCCCACCCCCCACCCACCCAGCCCTCCCATCCTATTACCCCTCTCCTTCCACTCCCCTCCCACCTACCCTTCTCTTCTCCTTCCCTCTAATATTTCCCTCCTCTCTCTCTATCCTTTTTTCTACACTATTCTTTCTTCTTTCTCCTTTCCTTCTTCTTACCTTTTTTCTTACACTTCTTCCCTCCCTCTACTTTTCTCCACTTTTTCCCTTTCTTTCCCTTTCTACCTACTCCTCTTTTCTCTAAACCCATCTTCCCTCTAGACTTTCTTTATACCCTTACACCATCTACTCACTCCTTTACACTTTATTTCTGCTTCCACATCTCTTACCTCATGCCTGTACTCCCCATCGCAATCACACCCACTTTCACTCTACATACCTATACACCACCCACCTTTTCACATCCACACCTACCTGCTCTTTCTCTAAACATCACCTACTAAAATCTTTATCTACTCACTTCTTCACACCTCAACTACCTAAATATAAACTAATCTTATTTCCAACAATCTAAATCACCTATCTAAACTCAAAACCTTACATCACCCATACTACCCCTACTACTAAAATCCAACCCACTTTAAAAAACTAACACCTCCCAATAAACACTAACTAAACCTAGGCCCCAACCCTCACCCCACCTCTCTTAATCCCAAACCACCCTCCCCAAAACACCACCCCTCCCCAACATAACAGCAAAAACACCCTTCACAAACTCCCTCTATCACCTGGCCTCATTTCAGCACAAAATACAAACATCCATTTCATCCATGCCCTCTTAGATAATAAGACCAGATACCCTCTGAAACCTTAAAAACGTAACACATACCTTTCAAAAAAGACTTCAAGAGATTATTCAACCAGTTAACACAAACCTAAATAGCAAAACTTTTCAGAGAAAGGTGGAATATCTTTTCAATCAAAAAAAAAAAAATCTAATAATCTATTTCAAGAAACCTTCAAAATTAAAAAAATATTATTAACTCCAACTCAACTTTTTAAATTGGGCTGGCCTTACCAACTTTAAGATTACATTATTGTAATAATTCCAACATAGACTGAATTCTTTTTATACAGGTTAAGCAACCTCCCATAACACTACCCATACATTACATCTTCTACAAATAGATTAACCTACTAATAGACACAGTAAAACCCAGTAAGAAAGAGAGTATATTAGACTGGAACCTTAACTAATAAAGTTAAGACACATTATAAGGTATTAATTAAGAAAGAGAGAGTATTAACTACCTAACCTACTATACATGACAGAATGCATCTATGCCTAACCTACCAAATGAGACAAGACTAATATCTTAACCACAAACACTTTAACATAGACCTTAAATCTCACTTGAACTGACTCCCAAAAACTTTGTGAAAAAAAATCACTCCCCTATTGGAAGCAGTATTTAAAGTGCATGTAATTGGAATTGCTTAAAGATTCTCCCTAGAAGAAGAAGTATTATTCTTTAATAGCTCCAGATTGGCTAGTATTACTTGAACATCAAACACGGCCATGGCTCTAAACCAGTAACAAAACATGGAAATCTTGTATTACAACAAAAAAAAACTCAACTTTCAGAAAACTAGTAGCTTCTAATTTAGCAAAAATCAAAAATCTCTGACAAGAAAAACTAATAAAAAACCTAATAGAAACAAAAAAAAATCAAACCTACAAGAAAAAAGTCAAACTAAAATAACCAAACACATATTCACACCCCTAAAAACTTACTTCCCTTCCCCTCTAAATGCTGACCCAGGAAACCGGTTCAGGATGCCCCCAAAGCTCTTTTTTCTTGCTACCCTTTCAACACTGCCAACAACCCTTTGAAACCTAACAAACCCTCCAACCCTACCCCACCACCAACAACACATACTCCTCACCTCAACTCACAAAACCTATATACCTCTCTTCTTCTTCTTTCATCTTCCAAACTCTTCACCTTCTTCTTCCCACTTCCACTTAAACTCTGCACCCTTCTCTCTGCTCCTTCCCCTTCTTCTCTCTTCCCCTCTTCTGCTTATTTCCTTTACTCTGCAACAGAAATATCTTAGCTCATCAACAGACTGATATATGGAAAGTCTCCTATATTATACCACTTCATATAGGTGGAAACACCTTGACCTTTCCAACTTTCTTACCACCTTTCCTTCTTGACCCCTTTTTAAAATTACCAGCAAAAAACAAAAAAAAAATGTACTGGTACACAACTGGTTCCCCACAGCAATAATCACACTGCCAGCATGGTTTTAGACCCCCATCATAGTACCACCACTGCACTTTACCCTGCTATAGTACTACCACTAAATACCTAAAACACTTAATTCCTCTAAAAATTTCTTTCTCTCTCCTCAAAAGCTTTCTTGCTCTTCTCACACTCTCTCCAAAGCTAATCTCATTTCTAACCCTTATTCCTTTCATCTTTCTCGAATCTCTTCCTAACCATAAACAAACAAAAATCTTTGGTAACCAACAACAAACAATCTCTTCACTCTGAAACTCTCCATCCTTTCTTCTCCATTTCCCCCCCCATTTCCATTAGGGCTCTCCAGGTCTCTTCACTTTGTTCACCCTCTTATATCTTTATAATCAGACTGCTTATAGCATACTGCATGCAATATGCATATACCTTATTGATTCATCTTTATTGCTTCTACTGACTTCTACTGAACAACACCCCTTAACACAAAAAATACCTTTAACAAAGTAGAAACTTGGTTTTCCTAGTACCTCCCAAACTAATAAAAAAAACTAAACTCCTCCTCTTCTCCCCACCTCTAGGTCCCCTTAAACTTAGCTCCCTTTTCTTCCATAATGGCACTATCATCTGATAACTTCACTAACTACTAACTTTGGAATAACCATTGACAATCATCTTTCCTTGATCAGCACACAAAACACCAAACACAGGTATCAAAAAAAAAAAAAATCCCTATATCGTATTAAACCTTTTCTAACCCCAGCAACAAGAACCAAATGTGCCAAACCCATCTCCCTATCTCCTCTCCTATCTTCCTATTCCCTCCCATACCAACCTCAAGAAAAACAAAAACAATCTTAACAAAACTTGCTATAATAACATAGCACGTTTTCGCCACTAGTAACCCCTTCTTTAGGACTCACCACTGTATAAATCTAAAAGCAACTGCTGGCTCTCGAATTTCAAAACTACCTAAAACCAACTCACTCACTATCACAACATATTACACCTACCTGACAACACCCAACTACCCTCTCAACTCTATCCTCCGATCATAATATCTGAAATCTGAACTTCCTTCTAGTAAACTTATGACTAAATCAATAAAGGCAAACAACACACAAACACTGTCTCTTTTTAACACTATAGGTAAATGGTAAAATCTCTTCTTCTTACCTTGTGTGACTGACTACACTCTATCCCCTCTCAATTCACAGAAAAAAAATTAACTGTACCTAAATCATCATTGGCTTTGTTGCAGTACACCACCAACTTTTTTTTTTTTCATCTTACACATCTCTCACTCTCTTCCCATTTCCTGTTATATCTTCTTCTCCTTTTACAATACTAATAACCTACTACGACCTAGGTCTATAAAATTGCTAATATGGTATTAACTGCTCATCTAAATGTGCTTCTCCCTTCTCTGAATTGCATTCTGTTCTGTGTGATATTTTTCTAATTTGTTATTATAAACATTTTGTAATATTTTTGTTTGTAATTTAGTATTAGTAGTGGTTTTTTCCTCGGGCCTCTGCTGAAAATGGATGGACATGTATCCAGCCAGACTAGCCCGGTCAACAAATGTAAAATAAATAAATAAATAAATAAATAAATTAACAGAATTATACGTAAAGTAAAAAAAAAAAATCATGGTAGAATTCAAATACCTAAAATATTCCTCTAGCAAGTCATTTCCTCATGTCCAAATAATAAATATACCATCCAAAAATGTAAACAGATGTGTAAATATCCCTTTATATACAAATGAATACAAATTCCTGTCTCCAGTATAAAATAATCAAATTAGCAAAAATGGGTGCTGCTGTACCTATTGCAACTTAAATTTTGTTTATAAAGTTCACCTTCAAAAAACATAGCTAAAACTAAATCCATGCAAGTGCAAGTGCAAACTGCATCTATATCGCCATTAGATAAAAACGATTCTAAACCTGTCTGCTGCAGAATAACTGTATATGAATTTTTAATGGCAGCTGTTGCCAATAAATAATCACAGTCAAAATTTACACCTGTGATAACATCTAGAAATTGCCAGGAATCTTTCAAAATGTATGGCTAAGAATCCATTTTGCCCTTCAATTTTTATTACATATATAGCCAGTGGTTCATTTGACTACCATGTGCCAAAACTATCACACCTCAGTGTAGGTAAAAGCATGGTTCTCCAGGGTAGAGGTTAAAGCCTGCGGACTCCAGGGCAAAAATGTCTCATCAGCTCATCTGTAAAATGTTCTTCAGCACTAATACCTAAGAAAAAATATTACTTGTTGTCGCATACATTTTCTAAAGCATTTCATTTAGTTTTTGTATTAGATATGTTCAGTTGTGACATATCCTGTGCACCATAGATGTTTATGAAAATAAAGATATTATGAAAGCTTTAGTCTTACACTTTGTATTCATAGTTAGTTCATGACTATGTTGTTGAATCAAGCAGATACGTGTACGAAGAAGTCTGACATTTGTCAGGACATTCTCAAATTTTGTACTTGTATCATACATACTCTTAATTATGTAAAATATGTATGTGCAATTCTTTTTGCTTCAAAATGAAAATTGATCCAAGTACTAAAATTAGGTGGCTTAGTTAATTAGTGAACAGACATTTCCTAAGAACTCCATGAAGTGTCTATAATATGTAACTCTGGCATGGCTGAAGGCAAATATTGTGAGTAGAATGTTACGCATGCTGCTGTTCCTCTAATCAAACTTCTATTTACATTAGTATAAATTGCTGATTCTGTTTCTGTTATTTCACAATAGGGTGCAAGACCTATATGGATATCATCATAGTACTAGATGGATCCAACAGCATCTACCCTTGGTATGAGGTTCAGAATTTCCTCATTAACATCTTGCAAAAGTTTTATGTTGGACCAGGACAGATACAGGTAGGCCAGTAACAGTTGATATTTTTGCTCATTTCAGTTAAACCAGATATTTCTGCTTTAAGAAGCATATAAAAGTGTAATGCAATACATTTATATATTATTCTTTAGTTCTTATCTTGTCAGTAGTCAATAGTACTAGTCAGTAACTAGTTATTAAATGGATAGAAAGATTTATGAATAGACAGGTATAAAACACTTTATTGTAAACTATTTATTCACAAAAACAGAAACAGGAAGCACTAAAATCTTCTATGGTATATATGTCGTGTTGAAATATAATTCAAAGGAACCAGTTTGAAAGGTATTTATCATCATCCAGATAATTATATTAGCATTTTAGCCAGTCATTGTATCACAAAGTTCATGTCATATGCAAACTATTCTCAGTATTATCTGAATATTCCAGGATCCTTCATGAAAGCTCCTTATATCTCATTTGATCGAGATAAATAGGTACTTAAATGTTTAGACTCTTAAATAGTGGGTCATGTTCAGAAACAATGCCATGGAGCACACGGTAAGACTAATATCAGCTACTCATCTTACAATTAATTGCAACATATGATTCAAAAACATGGCTCCAGATGGACCTCTCATGAATAATTATTATTCTTTTTACAACACATATTCTGCATATTCACATGGAGGGTTTGTGGTGCCCTCAGTCCTTTGGCATATTAACATCTTGATGAGCAGATGCTGCAACAGTGATGTATGTCAAAAAATTCTTTCTTATTCTTTCTTATTTTTTATTAGAATGGCCTACATTTATTTATTTATTTTTGCCGTATCAGACCATAACATATTATTTTCCCAGTGGAATATCATTGACCCTTGATATTAACATTATCTAGCTAAAATAAGTGAGGCATAATAAATAAAAACAAAATACGCTTTGGTAGTAGATAAAGAGACCATAAAACAAATTTGCACTCCCTACCAATTAAAACCACCTTAGTTACATTGTAAATGCTGCTTGATTGCTGCAATATAGGGTTCATTTATTTTAGTAAAGATTCTTGTAGATCTGGCAGCTTCACGTTTTCTGGCAGCCACAATCTTATAAAATGCTAAGGGTGTCAACTTTACAAACCATGTAGACAGGACAGTTTACAAAATGTCCCAACATAGGGCTCTATTGATGAATGTTAGGGTATTGCTGAACAAATCTGCTTTAGTTTCCATCCTGTTGCAGATATCTGACTGTGTGTATAATAGAAACTTGGCTTTATGAAAACTGTGGCCATCTCCTGCCAGATGCTATTCTACCAGGTTTCTCTGTTTTCCAAAACCCCAGGAGTGGTAATATTAGTAGTTGTGTAGCCACTGATTTTTGAAGTTGATATGAGATAACTAGAGTATCAAATGGGAAAGCTCATCCCTTTTAAATGTGTTATCTGGGCAGAGCAGGGCATCAACAAACTGCAGATACTTCCTGGCAGATACTAGAAACAGGAGGTATTGAGATTTTTCTGCAGCCACTCAGTAATTTCTCCATCAGTTCTATCACTTTCTAACCACACTGCTTGGTTTTGGATACTTTTAACTTTAGGGTCAATGTTGAAATGATCAGTCACCTCAGAATTCCTTAGTATTATGGAGAAGGTGTGGTTACTTTTGAACCTGCTTATGATGTCTCTTTCCTGATCTGATCATCACCTGATTTATTTTAACCTGAGTCTCCCACCATTTAGGCTATTTGATACTGAACCGACTAAGTTCAAAGATTTAATAGTAGATAAAAAACGAAAACCAACACTTGAATACACCAGCAAACGAGTGTAAGACACCAGGGTACAAAATCAGGATACAGAAGTCGCTTCCACCAAAGTAGAAGCTTCATCAGACAAGAAAGTAGCGCCAAATAGCTCAATTTAAAATAACATATCTAATGATGTCATTTCCTTGACTACCGAACGGCAGTCACTATCAACAAAATTCGTACTAAAACATTTTAAAACCACAGTTTAAATTCAAAACTAAATCACAACGATATGTATGTATACACCTAATAAAACATTAAAAAAGTAAATTAATAACTTTTTATACATAACACCGACAGTACATAGATGCAAAATCCTAAGAATACTTTTAGTTTAAAAACTAAATTCTAAGGGGCTAAAGGTTCACTTTAACACTCAAAACTAGTCATAGGCGACATGCCCTACCGCAAATAACTTTTATATTTTAGAAAAGCAGAAATATTACAAGCTTCGTTTAATCCTGGTGTAGAAAAGGCATCCAGAAGAAGTTGCCATTCTAGTTCTCTAATTTCAAGAAGGAGGGATTGAGGTCCCCCTCTAAGTCCTACATTAACAGTGTCAATACCCATAAAATGAAAGTTGTGTCCAACATTATTTAGAGTGTGTTTGGCAAGGGCGTTGTCTATCTTTTTGTTCTTAATCGCATATTTATGTTGGTAAACACGGTCCCGTAATCTACGGTCCGTTTTACCAACATAAAATGCATGACAGCAATCACACAAGGCAACGTAGATCACTGATTTAGTCAAACAATTAATTTTATGCTTGATAAAATACTTTTTTCCTTTTATGGTGAAAGAACCCCCCCACTTTCAAAAGGCCACACAAATTGCAGGAACCACAAGTGAATGAACCAATCTGTCTGGATAAAGACGATGGAATGTCAGTGGTTTGTAACAGATCTTTTAAGTTACTGCCTCTCCTAAAAATAAAGGAAGGGTAAGAGCCCAGGATGTTAGATAAAGAACCGCTATTTTGGATAAAATGCCAATTTTTCTTAATAATGGCACAAATATCTTTAATATGATTGTTATAGGTGATAATTAGGCTAGTCTTGTAGTCACATCTTGGCACCTGGTGCATTACTACAGTATCCACTGTGTTGTTTTGCAAAAGTGTATTTCCCAGATCTAAGGAAAAATCCGATGGAGTATCAACAATTGTCCTAATCATAATTTTGTTGGTCACAAGAATAGGTTTATAAAACCCATTTTCTCTTTTAAATTTTACCTCTTCAACAAGATTATCTAGTAAATCAATAGGGTAACCCCTATTCTGGAACATAACTTTCAAACCAGCACACTCAACGTTAAAGGCCGCATTTGTACTGCACATACGTGCAGCTCTAACAAGTTGCCCTTTAATTATAGATTTCTTTTGTTTCCAGGGATGGCAACTGGAAAAATGCAAAAAGCTGTTGCAGTACGTTTGCTTTCTATAAATTGTAGACAAAACAGCATTATTAACAAGGTCTTTAGTCAGTTTGACGTCAAGGTAGTCAATTTCATTAGATGAAAATTTATGCGTAAATTTTAAGAAAGTAGAAGTGGTATTCATATAATCAACTAACTCAGAGCAAACATCTTCACCTCCTAAAATAAGTAAAAATACATCATCCAAGAAACGTGTATAAACCTTGATGATGTTTTTGAATCTAGGATTATTCAATAAACAGGTGTTCTCCCAATAAGCTACAACAAGGTTTGATACACTCCCACCACAGGGAGAACCCATGGCGATACCTCTTTTCTGTAAATAGTAACAATTGTTGAAGATGAAAAAATTAGAAGACAAAATAATGTCTAGCAACAATGTGACTACGTCAATTTCATCTCGAGAAGCATTTAAGCTTGAAAGCATCAATTCAACCCATTTGACCGCCTCTTGGTGTGGGATAGAGGTGTAAAGATCAACCACATCAATGGTTAAAAAGTTAAGGCTCGGGTCGAATGGGATGTCGTTGATAGCTCTCAAAAAAGACCAAGAATCTTTACAAATTTGAGGGATCAAACCAAGGTATTTTGAAATGATGGAATCTACTTGGGTAATAGAATTTCTCCGTGGGTCACTTAGGTTTTTATGAATTTTAGGGATCCCAAACATAATTGGGACCCTTGGGAATGAAATGTTAATGAAGTTGAAAGTATCAACATCAATCCTCCCTTCAATAAACAAATCCCTAAAGTACCCTTTGATCTTATTATATTGCCCTGACATCTCGTTTAATGAAGATGCCACATAGGCGGGAGAATTTAAAACAAGTAACATTCTTTCTATATAGTCTTCCTTATCTAGGACGACTAAACCCCCACCCTTGTCAGGTTTAATAACCCTGATAGGAAGTTTACACAAATCTTTTAAAGCTGACAACTGATTGGATGAGGTATTACTCTGGCGATCAAACCATTTAATATTTTCAAATAGTTGTCTTAAATTCCAATTCTTCTGGATGCCTTTTCTACACCAGGATTAAATGAAGCTTGTAACATTTCTGCTTTTCTTAAATATAAAAGTTAAACTAGCTTTGATGTGTTAAAGTGAACCTTTAGCCCCTTAGAATTTAGTTTTTAAACTAAAAGTATTCTTAGGATTTTGCATCTATGTACTGTCGGCGTTATGTATGAAAAGTTATTATTTGACTTTTTTAATGTATACATACATATGTTGTGATTTAGTTTTGAATTTAAACTGTGGTTTTAAATTGTTTTAAATGACATCATTAGATATGTTTATTTGTATCCTGATTTTATTCAAAAGATTTAATAGTAGTTATTGATCTTATTGCAATCCTGGATCAGCTTCTAGATGATCATAATGCAAGTGAGCTTCAGGCACCAGTTAGACCTTTAACTGAAGACATTTCCTGCACTGCCAATCAGCCTCATGGATGCATGTATTTCCTTTTGCAATTTGTAAACACTGCTATGATTATGAGCTGAATGAGCAGTGCAAGCAGGCAGGGATGTCTCCTTATTGAAACGGTCACACATGTTGATGTACAAGTTTGAGTTAACATGTCATTATGCAGTCTGAAACTCAGTAATCACAAATAAGGAGGCAATGCTTTTGTCCATGTGAGATTTTTGTTGAAGGTAATTGCCCTGCCATGCTCTTCCAAGTTGTTGTCAGTCTGCACATTGAATCTAGTCTTGGGAATCAGAAAGGTTTTTACAGTCTCAGAATGTAAGAAGTAAGCATGCTTTTTTGCATATAAAATTATCTGCATTTATTTAACATTTGCCAATGTAATGAGTAAACTGGATTATGGACAAGGCAAAGAAATCAGTAAAGTACAAGTATAAAGCATGCAGACAACAAACTAATTAGACTAGTTCTGTTAATATTTGACAAAAAACTAAAATTTTAACAAAAAACTGTCGTATTATAGTTCCCCTTGATATAGACTTTGAATTCAGATACTGCAGTAAACTGAAATGCATGTATATAGTAAACATAGCAGACTATAAGAATGTAGTCATGCTCCTGTCAGTCTAAAAATCCAGTATAATATCAACAGAGGCATATATATCTTAGGACATAGAATAACTTTCTACCCCGTTATATTCCTAATATTTATACAATTATTTTGACTTCAATATGATGATAACTATATATAATATTTACAAAATGTACAAATAAATCTTAGCTGGATAAAAAATATGCTAGCTGTAATTCTGGCTTTGATGAATTCCTCAGAACAGGTGAAGATGAATTTGTTTCAGTGTGAGTCACTTAAGCAGGTGCTTCTTGTTTTTCTTAATGATATGCTTCTAATTTATTTCCTGAATAAGATTAGTTTGTTTTTCAGTTCCTTATGTGATTCCAGTTCATTGGTGATGTTTTCATTTTTTTTTGCCTGCTGTTAGGGTGTAAAGGGGTCATACCATCTCATTCATAGATCACCCTTTGATATCATAGAGATTAGGCTGGGTTTCTTTTTAGGTATATAGTTGTTTTATTTTTAGTGGATGCAGTAATCGTCTTCATTGAAGACCTTAATTAATTGCTCTTGTGATTATTTTATACACAGTTTGCTTTAAGTAAAGTTATACAGTGGAGTTCCATGTTGTTTTATAGGTGGACATATCTGAGACCTTTGTTTTTTTGTTGTTTGCACAATGGATGCACTTTGAGGAGAAAGGAAAGCAGGTATTAGTGTTCCATACTTTAGTCTGTGCAGTAGTACATTAACTCAGACTTAACTGGAAAAGGCAATGAGCCAAGTTCATAAAATTTGGGTTCACAAAGCCCTATCTGATTGACAAACCATAAGGAGGAGGATTGTACAACCTCTTGAGTGATTCTTTTCCATGGCACCCCATCCTCTTACTAAATATCAAACCATCCTCCTTTGACAAACCCCATAACTATGTTATATGAAAGGAGTCACAAAATTACTTTCAACCTTAAAACCCTGTTGAAAGACAACTGGAAAAACTGTCATGGCTGCAGTATGTTGCTCAGCAGACATTATTGAACAACATACTAGCACTGTTATACCATGAAAATTTCCCATCTCCACTGTACTGAAAATAGAGTTCCTTACAATGTTTACAAAGGCATTTCATACCATTAATGCTCATGATACTAGTGAGAGGTTGCCAATGGGTGATAACACAGCACATCACATAATGATTTCAATATTGCCTGCATACAGAATGGTAGTGATTGGTTACCTCCTGAGAATGTCTCCTTTGTGGACATCAAACAGAGAGGTTGCTGGCAGTCCAGTAATCTTTCACCTTCACTTTCCCATTGATGAGCCATAGAATTGATCTCTTGAGATTCTATTGAGTCAACTCTCTGGAGACCAAACAAGAGAGAATTCCACTATTCATCCTCTGAATAAGTATTCCAGGACAATGGATAGAAGAGAAGTCTTTTCTTCAACAACCTTTCTGAGAGAAGATTGCCTACCAGCTGGCAACCTACATTCTGTAGCTAACTCTTCCATGAGAGCCAAAGGAAGAGGTAGAGCAACAGGTTCCATTTTAATTCTTCTTTCATCAATGCTCCATTTGACAGAATGTCCCTTTGGTCTCAAAGTCAAAGACATGCTATCCAGGTGTGAGAAGTGAGTAAGACCCTCAAAGACCATTCCTGAAAGGTCAGAGAGTTGATGGTAAACAGAAGAGGCCTGCAGAACCAGGGATCGCCTGGCAAAACAGAGGATAACATCCAGAAGATATCTAAATCCATTCTCCCAAGACTCACCCCAACAGAAGAATCCCAGACATTCCACCCAGTCAAGTTATCCAAATTCAAAAGAGTCATCAAAGAGGTCCCATCAGATCAATGGACAATCAATCCAGAATGTATTTATACTATGGCTGGGAGACAGTCATTCATTTATAGACACAAATCAGATGGCTGCAAGAACTATAGTCTTTGTACTACTGGCAGGCTGCACAGTGGTTGATTATCCATCAACCGATGTCTTATTGGGTACTCATTATGGACACCTGCAGAACAGCTCTATCATGGTGGATTCATAGATTAGTTAGTTTGTTTTTCAGTTTCTTATGTGATTCCAGTTCATTGGTGATGTTTTCATTTTTTTTTGCCTGCTGTTAGGGTGTAAAGGGGTCATACCATCTCATTCATAGATCATCCTTTGATATCATAGAGATTAGGCTGGGTTTCTTTTTAGGTATATAGTTGTTTTATTTTTAGTGGATGCAGTAATCGTCTTCATTGAAGACCTTAATTAGTTCAGTAAAATTGCTCTTGTGATTATTTTATACAGTTTGCTTTAAGTAAAGTTATACAGTGGAGTTCCATGTTGTTTTATAGGTGGACATATCTGAGACCTTTGTTTTTTTGTTGTTTGCACAATGGATGCACTTTGAGGAGAAAGGAAAGCAGGTATTAGTGTTCCATACTTTAGTCTGTGCAGTAGTACATTAATATGTGTATATTAATAACTCAGACTTAACTGGAAAAGGCAATGAGCCAAGTTCATAAAATTTGTACGTTATTATGCAGTGCTTTATACATAATACACAGGTTCACAAAGCCCTATCTGATTGACAAACCATACTAATGCCTTAGAGGAGGAGGATTGTACAACCCCCTCTTGAGTGATTCTTTTCCATGGCACCCCATCCTCTTACTAAATATGCTTATTGGCCACCCTCAAATCAGCCTCCTTTGACAAACCCCACAACTATGTTATATGCAAGGAGTCACAAAATTACTTTCAACCTTAAAACCCTGTTGAGCATAATCTTACACAAGGAGTCCCATAACATATGTTATTGAGCACCAAGGGCATAAAGACAACTGGAAAAACTGTCATGGCTGCAGTAATCCCCCATTATTGCCAGTATGTTGCTCAGCAGACATTATTGAACAACATACTAGCACTGTTACACCATGAAAATTTCCCATCTCCACTGGAGAGCAGGGCAATCCCTACTGAAAATAGAGTTCCTTACAATGTTTACAAAACTACTGCCAATTGGCATTTCATACCATTAATGCTCATGATACTAGTGAGAGGTTGCCAATGGGTGATAACACAGCACATCACATAATGATTTCAATATTGCCTGCATACAGAATGGTAGTGATTGGTTACCTCCTGAGAATGTCTCCTTTGTGGACATCTTGGAGATTTTAAAACAGAGAGGTTGCTGGCAGTCCAGTAATCTTTCACCTGAGGAGTCAGTGTACATGGCAGCCTTTGGATCCCAACTGTCTACCTCCTGGGTCACTTTCCCCATTGATGAGCCATAGAATTGATCTCTTGGTGGGTGTGGGAGAGCCCAGATTCTATTGAGTCAAATCTCTGGAGACCAAACAAGATTATCACAGCACCAGTCAACAAAGTTTTTGGGCAAAAGGGGTTGCAGTAGGTGCCATGGTGGTGGTAGCAGCTACTAAAAAGGAACTATCAGAAGATAGTTCCACTATGCATCCTCTGAATAAGTATTCCAGGACAATGGATAGAAGAGAGAGGTGAGTCTTTTCTTCAACAACCTTTGCCTTCCGAATTACCTGTCCCATTTCATTAGGTTACAAAGGGATCTGATCAAAGACCACTCAGATACCCCTGAAGGAGCCACAGCTGAGGGAGTCTGAGAGAAGATTGCCTACCAGCTGGCAACCCTACATTCTGTAGCTAACTCTTCCATGAAACTCATCGCTCATACAGCCAAAGGAACAGGTAGAGCAGCAACTTCCAGTATATTGATGAGAAGGTATGCCTGGATGCACCTGTGCAACTTTACTGAGCCTTTTAATTCTTCTTTCATCAATGCTCCATTTGACAGAATGTCCCTTTCTGGTCTCAAAGTCAAAGACATGCTATCTAGGTGTGAGAAGTGAGTAAGACCCTTTCTGCTTTGGCCGTACGTTTTTCCACTCCTCAAAGACCATTCCTGAAAGGTCAGAGAGTTGATGGTAAAATGTGGCTCAGGAAATCACAGGGGTCTTACCAGGACACACGTAGAGGGAGCTCCCCAGGGGCAGAGGGGGGGGTGCTAATTCTGGAGGACACCTCCCTCATGGCAGAAGAGGCCTGCAGAACCAGGGATCTACAGAGCCCTTCATTGGGAGACCCCTCTCAGCACTCATGAAAGGAGTCCTGATTGGCTGCCTCTGGAGGCAATCGGGGGTCAACTATCTCTGCACTGGAGAGCCTGGCAAAAAATAACTACTGATTTATGGGTGCAGAGGATAACATCCAGAAGATATCTAATTCCATTCTCCCAAGACTCACCCCCAACAGAAGAATCCCAGACATTCCACCCAGTCAAAGGGATCAGGCAGTTATCCAAATTCAAAAACTGCTGAAAAAAAGAGTCATCAAAGAGGTCCCATCAGATCAAAGAGAATTTGGTACCTATTCAAGGTTCTTCTTAGTTCCAAAGAAAACAGGGGACTGGAGATCAGTTCAGGATCTCAGCAGATTAAACAAGTCAGTTCAATGCCACAGGTTCTGAATTGTCGCGGTACAGTCCATACTTCCTTTCTTGGAACAGGATGACTGGATGTGTCCATAGACCTTCAGGATGCATAGTACCACATAAAAATGGACAATCAATCCAGAATGTATTTATACTTATGGCTGGGAGACAGTCATTTCCAGATCAGAGCACTGCCCTTTGGTCTCACACTTGGAACCCGCTCAAACACTACAGTTCATAGGAGCATTTATAGACACAAATCAGATGGCTGCAAGACTTCCTCCATCCAGAGTGCTAGTGATCAGACGCCAAACACACAAGCTACTTCAAAACAGAAAAATACCTGCTGATCATGTCTTACAGGTTTTAGGCTCAATGGCAACCACTATAGTCTTTGTACTACTGGCAAGATTCCACATGCAAATCCTACAATGGCTTCCACATGCAAATCCTACAATGGCTTCTGGCTGCACAGTGGTTGATTATCCATCAACCGATGTCGTATTGGGTACTCATTATGGACACCTGCAGAACAGCTCTATCATGGTGGATTCATTCCAGTCAGGTAACACAAGGCTGACCCTTTATCCCCTCTCAACCTCAGGCCACTGTGACCATGGACGCTTTCAAAACAGGGTGGGGAGGCATTATTTGGGGAAGACAGTTCAAGGCACCTGGTCTCCCGATGAGGCCAATTTACACATAAAGATCCTGGAGATGAGGGCAGTGCTCCTAGCATTGCAGCCCTTTCAGGCTGCTCTTCCTCTGGCAATAATTGAGATTCAATCAGACAACGGGTCTGCAGTCTGGTATATAAACAAGCAAGGAGGAACCAGATCATACCACCTGTGTCAAGAAATGCTCAGAGTGTGGCAGTAAGTATCTTCATCCAGCCACTTTCTTGCAGCAATGTACATTTGGGGAAAGTCCAATGTGATTGCAGACAAGCTGAGCAGATGCATTTTCATGCCTCACAACTGGTCCCTCAACCAGAAAGTAGCAGAAGAAATTTTCCACCGTTGTGGCCAAGCCTGCTGTGACTTCTTTGCATCCCCTCTGAACAACAAATGCATGCTACTTTGCCCTAATCCCCCCAATGGGGGAATCCCTCAGGGATGCTCTCATAAATGATTGGCCTCCTGGTCTCCTGTTCACCTTTCAACCTACCCCCTTGATTCCCAAATTTCTCCAGAACGCAAACAGGTTGAAGAGAACAGTAATCCTCATTGCTCCATTTTGGCCTTGTCAGATCTAGTTTCTCTTCCTCTGGCCTCACTTACAGGAAAAACCCACTCCACATCTTCTGTCACATTTGACAGGAATGATTCATCCCAATCTGTCCACCCTCAAGCTGATGGCTTGGTTCCTCCAACTCCAGGCAACCTTTGCTCTCCTCTCCTCTTTGTTGTATTTTGATATCATCCCATAAGCAATCCACTCAAAAGCAGTATATGGGCAAATGGAGGAGGTTTGTAATCTGGACTAAGAAGCATGATATAGATCCTTACACAACTCCTGTTAACTCCGTTCTAGAATTTTTAGCCTGTCTTTTTGACAATGGAGCAGCAGCCTCTACTATAAAAGTGCAATTAACTCCTATCTCTGTTTTTGACATTGGGAATGACAACTTGTCACTAATATCAAACAAGTTTTGTAAAACCTTTTTGAAAGGGACTTTTATTACTACTGCACAAAAATCCATCTCCTCCTTGGGACCTTAACATGATACTAAGTTTTATAGTTCAAACCCCGTTTGAACCTCCAGCGACATGTGACATAAAATTTTTGTCTTGGAAAACCATTTTCCTAGTAGCCATTACTAAGGCTAGAAGAAGATCAGAAATTCAAGCTTTATCTTCCCTGGCCCATAACTGCTTTTTCATAAAGACAGAGTTTACTTGCATACCAACCCTTCCTTTTTACCTAAAGTTGATTCTGAGACTAACATCAATCAGACTACTAACTTACCCATCTTCTTTCCTAACTTCACTAATAAAAGGAGAATATGTAATGTATTTACTGGACGTCCATACACAATTGTGTATCTGCACAGAACAAACAAATTTAGGAAGGCAGATCAATTGTTCATTTCTTTTTTGGTCCTAGAAAGGGAAGACCAGCATGCAAGGTTACTCTACCAAAATGGCTATCTGATTGCATTATGCTCCTCTACATCAGACAAGCTGTAGCTCTTCCTAGACCTGTTTGGGCTCATTCAACCAGGGCCATGGCAACTTCAACAGATTTTCAGAGTAATGTATCCATGGATGAAATATGTGCAGCAGACAACTGGACAAATCACCATACTTTTTTCACTCATTACAAGTTAGATTTGGTCTCCAGGGGAACAGCTTCCTTTGATTTGATGGTTTTGAGGAATATTCTTACATGAGTCCATACACACACACACACACACACACACACACACACACACACACACACACACACACACACACACACACACTCATATATAACTATTTCCAAAACCATAGTCTCGGGTCTGTTGTGAGATTTATGCTGGAGCCCTTAAATATTCATATTTATAATTCATTTCTGGCATGCTAGTCTGGTCTTTGTGGAATATTTCCTTTTCCATTCATTCCTATTGGCATTTTCACCTTATGCAAGTATTGTGGTGTATGTGTGTGTATATATGTATATATGTGTATGGGATCCATACAGATCACCGAATGGCAACATAACCAAAACAGATTTAGCCAGGCATACTCGCATGAAAGTGCTTTTCACCGAAGGGCACTTTCACGTAAGTATGCCTGTTCCAGAGATCGCAGTACAGTGTGGCTAAGGGAAAATTCCCTTTTCCCCACTGTAGTGTGACCTCGGAGTGAGAATATTTAAGTAGGGGGGGGTGTGGGGGTTGCAGGGGGGCTTGCCCCCCTGCAAAAACGTAAAAGTAATGTTTTACTTTTTTTTTTAAACACACTTTAATGAAAGCACTTTTTTGGTGAAAGCACTTTTGTTAAAGTGTGTTCGGTGATTGT
>NC_056739.1:1089173428-1089250928 GCF_019279795.1 Protopterus annectens | reverse complement strand
AGTGGTTTACATGTATTAAAGTTAAAATCTCTGGGTATCATCAGAAAAATATCCAGTAGCCCGCTAACATTTTCTTGATCAATAAAATGATGTATCTTAAAAGGACTTTAGAATATACATTAAAATCCTATAATTTGTATTATATTCAGTTTATTGATATATGTATGTGATTGAATATGTTATTTATTTTATTTATTTATTTATTTATTATTTATTTATTTATTTTTTGCAATCAGTGACATGTCAATAAATAGTTTGACTTAACTTATTCCTACTTGAAGTATCACATTGATATGGATGAACTATGCATACTGGCAATAAGACATTAAGTATATTCCCAACAAAACACTACTGTAATACTGGCCAGCTAAAAGAATGTCCCATATACATAAACAGCACTCTAAGACATGAAAGTATAGCTCTGTTACCTTATTCCTAGGAACTAGAGCCAGGGAGGTGCAGTCGATTGTCTTGCTGGGGAACATTGTAATAGGTGCCAATAGATATCTTTTTTATAAAACTGATTTTCTTGTTGCGGTTGTGGTATTTATGCACATATTTACTTAATTTCTAGGTTGGCATCATACAATATGGGGAAGATGTCGTACATGAGTTCTACCTAAATGACTTTAAAACTGTTGATCAGGTGGTGGCAGCAGCTAAACGAATTGAACAGAGAGGAGGCACAGAAACCAACACAGCTCTGGGAATAGAAACTGCTCGGTAAATATCTATATGCATTGCCAAAGGTTAATACAGTGTTGTATTTTATGGTACAGGACTGGCTAGTGCCATTGTGCTTTAATATAACCTTGTGCATATGGGGTGTTTTGCTGCATACCAGCATAATCTTTCACACTGTGGTCTTTGTAAGAGTTCTATGTGTGTTTCAATAAAGGCTATTCCATTTTAACTCAGCTGTGGGCTACCTATTATTTTCTATTTGATTATTGTGTAGCACATATTTTATAGTTATAGTTCATAGTTTAGTACTAAGCTAACCACTTTTGCGAGCCATTTTAAGCCTAGCCAATTATCCCTTGTGAGACTCAAACCCTGCACCTTGTGTTTGTAAGGCAAACACCTTAGCCATTAAGCCACCCTCCCAACCCATTTTACAGTTCAATTTTTATTAAGTGAAATAAGTGCATAACATAATTTAGGAAATGAACATCACACCCTCCACACTGTGAAGTTTCATCTTGGTTTGCTTTAGTTCTATATTCAGGCATTGTACCTGTGATACAGCCTTTACTCCTGATCAGCATATGAGTTGAGTTCTTTTGCCTCACTTGCATCACCCATCCTCTCCTGAGACTCTCCAAGTCATGTCTGTATTATACTCAATGATCTCCCATATAAATGCAGACAATCTTTTTCTCTAACCCCTGCATTTATTCTAACTTTTGTGCTAAAGTATTCATACCTGTGACATGCTTCCTTTGACATATCCTGTATCTGAACCTAAATTCCTTACCTATTCTGTGGTGTCCAAGACCTGACCAATGTGTTATACTTTATTTTTCTAAATAGCTCCAGGTGCAGTTCTGATTTCACTTTCAGTTAACCCATCCACTGAATTTAAAGAGCACTTTCCTGTGGTATAATTTTAGCATCTTTGCTAACCCTCAGATTGTACAAAGAGTATTTTTATTTCTTGCTGTTGTACCTCTCCCATTTTACTTCTGTCTCTTTGGGCATAATCAATACTGTGTTTCAGGGAACCAACATGCAAGTGCTAAACTTGGATTTAAATGCCACAGCCTGCATTATTCTCCCAGTATGTAATGACTGAAACTGACATCAGGACTGTTTTAAGTCATATCTGAATAAATGCACTTCATTTTCTGTAAGACAATTAGAGGCAGTCCAAGGATCACATTTCATTCTGACCTTCTTTTACTTAACTACAGTTTCCTTTCAATAAGGTATTTGTATATACATTTTGCTGCTTTATTGTCTAATGATATTTAGGGTGGATGTTATTCTCATTCCATGCTCCCTGCTCCTTTCCTTATTATCTTGTCTTTTCTTTTTGGACTTAAATACTTACATCTGAGGTATGTTTTCCTATTTTGAGTTAGTTCTGGTTTCTCATTCTCATTTGCTATTAAATTTATAACCATACCTGCCAGAGACACAAGCACATGTAACAGACCTTATAAATGCTAACTCTCTCTCACATATGGTTAACCATCAATCTGCTCTGAGTTACAGCACAATGGCACTAAATATACAGAGCAAACTGATATTGCCAACATCCTGGCAGA
Organism: Protopterus annectens; assembly: GCF_019279795.1. Lineage (NCBI taxonomy): Eukaryota > Metazoa > Chordata > Ceratodontiformes > Protopteridae > Protopterus > Protopterus annectens. The sequence goes on along the minus strand of NC_056739.1, from coordinate 1,089,248,658 downwards.
TAGGTTCACTGCTAACTTTACCTCCCCTCACCTCCTAAAGGGCCCATCTCTATACCAGAAGAATAAAATTTTCCTGTAATCATGGCTACACAGGTAAAAACACACTCTCCAAAGCCAGGAACACAGCATCCATGGGACCTGACAACAACCCACGCTGCATTCTACACGAACTACAGAATGAACTGGCACCCCATCTAAGCATCATGTTCAATCATAGCCTTACCTCAGGCTTTGTGCCCACTGAAAGCACACAGCGACGGTTATCCCACTCCATGAAGGAGGAGCCACCACAGACCATGGGAACTACTGCCCCATTAGCCTAACGAGTTTGGTCTGCAAGGCCATGGAATGTATCATCATGGAACTTATAAACAAAGATATCTCCAAACTTTGGATCCCACCCAGTTCGGGTTTGTAAAAGGCAGATCATGTCTCCTAAACCTGATAGACTTCTTTGAAGCAGTCACCAAAGCTGTAGATAAGGGTAAGGTGGTTCACACACCCTATCTAGATCTTGCCAAGGCTTTTGACACCATCACCCACTCTGGAATTATAGATAAACTCACTAAACTAGGTATAAATCACTATGTCACAAGATGGGTTGCCAACTGGCTCACTGACTGAGCCCACACTGTGAAAGTAGCAGACTCCAAATCCGACTTCAGACCAGTGACAAGTGGAGTACCACAGGGTTCAGTCCTGGGTCCTCTCTTGTTTGATATCTACTTTTCTGAAGTACAGGCTAACACAGAAGGTCTTCGGCTAACAAAGTTCACAGATGACTGCAAACTAGGAGCCATAATCAAAACTCCTAACGATGTGGACATCCTACAAAGGGCCTCATTGAGACAGATGCCTGGTGTCAAAGCCATGGCCTCAAGCTCAATGCCAAAAAGTGCATTGTCATCCCCTTTGGTAAAAACTCTGTACCCATGAGCTACCACATAGGTGGTAGTCTACTTAACACCGAAAGTGTGATAAGAGACCTTGGGACACAGGTGGATAGTAGTCTCTCCTTTGATAATCAAATCACCACAGTAGTCAGGAAATCCTTCTACATGGCACACCTCATCACAAAAGGTTTCTCATCCAGGAAACAAGAGGTCATTGTTCCCCATCTACTCATCACTCATTAGACCCATTATAGAGTACAACACCCCTTTTGGTATGTATCTCACAAGACATCTACAACAACTGGAAAGGCCACAGAAATACCTCACAAAGGGGATTACCAGCCTCAAACAGATGCCCTACGCAGACCATCTCAAAAAACTCTAGCTTTACTCAGTTGCATATCGCCTACTCAAGAGGCGATCATTGCCTAACAAATAAAGCTATGTCAAACCCAGAGCTGTTGGACATGCTCCACTTAAAGAAATCCCAATCCCTCCAAGCTACATGCTCTAGGGACCTAAACCTTGTCACCACAATAAAGAGACTTCCCATATTCTGGAACAAACTACCTATCTATATCAAACAAAGCTCCTCATTAGCACTCTTCAAGAAAAATCTTGATGATTAGATGGTAAATAGGAAATTCATCCAGGGATCACTTCTGTGACTCTACTCGACAGGGGCATAGGAAAATAATTTTCTTGAGTGGCGAAAGCCAGGGTACCTTTTTGGCTAGGCTTATATAGGCCCTAGGGCCAATGGCCTAGTACCTACCTATGAACCTATTAGGAGCCCCAATTGCCCGGAAAAAGTCCTCACAGATATGGCTGCTTCCAGCACAGCTCCATATGTATTATCATTTGTTGTTAAATCCGACCACAATTCAGTGACCTTTTTCTTTAAAACTAGTGGCACTTACCTGGTAAATAGATCTGTGTTTAGGAACTTCTCAAAAGGAAACCTTCTTCAGTTACTTGATTACTTAAATAAATTCTGCTGTAATCCTCCTCTGAAGTATCCTATTGCTAAAGCTGCTACCATGCCTTTTGACTTCTACTCTCACTTAAATAGTTGTATTGATATGGCAGTCCCTATCCTCAACAAATATAATGAGAAGTTTAAAAACAAACCCCTGTGCTTAATACTTATAACAGGTCTCATTCTACTTTCCTTAAGTGCACATTAAGCAAGCTAACAAAGTGCAAAGGGAAATACTAGGAAGCTCAAACTGAGTATGAACTTAAAATAGCCACTAAAACCAAAAATAACTGCAAATCTTTCTTTATCTATGTCAAGAAGTTAAGAACTAACACCCAACAGTGTTTAGTCCACAATAATCCTTCACTCTCTGACCCAAAGGAAATAGCTAATATTCCAGCTATCAAATTTAGTACAGATTTTACTCTATGCATAGTTATAGCTATCCCACAGGTTCTACAATTCCAGTCTCCCCCTTTAATTACTATGGAAGAAATTCTGCCCTCTTAAAAACTAAGAATACTTCATCCATGGGCCTGACAGCACCTATTTTAATGCTGTTATCCAAGGATGGCCCAGCCATGGCCCCAGGTAACTACAGACTCATTAATCTCACTAGCTTCCCATATAAAACTATGGAGCACATTATCACAGACTTCATCAATCTGGACATTGAAAATCTCTTAACCCTGGACCCTCATCAATTTGGCTTTATCAAAGGAAGGTCCTGCCTGTTTAGCCTCATTACATTCTTTTAAAACATAACTGAAGCCATGGATAGTTGTTATGCAGTGCATACAACATATCTAGACCTTGCCAAGGCCTTTGACACTATTCCCCATGCAAGCATTATTGATGGAATTGTAAATGTCAGTATAAATCCTTATATCGTGTGATGGTTAGCTAACTGGTTGTCTGACAGAACCCTTGTTATTAGAGTATCAGGTGACAATTCTGAAAGCAAAACAGTTACCAGTGGTGTACCAAAGGTCTCAGTTTTAAGTCCTCTCCTATATGGCACATATTTATCAGACCTTCAGGCCAGCACTTCTGGCCTATGGTTGTAGATGACTGTGAATTGGGTGTTGTTATTCAGTCTTCTACTAACTCACAATTGCTCCAACATGGCTTAGACCACGTTAACAATTGTTGCAAGGACAATGGTCTCAAATTAAATGTAAAAAAAATGCCATAGCTAATTTTGGTAAAAATAACAGCTGCACTTAACATATAGCATATGCACCCCTCCCTCAAGTATTCTTGATGATAATTCCTTATCATTTGAGATTTATGTCTCCACATCCATTTGGAAAGCCTTTTATCTGGCCCATCTAATTGTCAAAGACATCCACTAGATCCAAAAAAGTATTTATTCCCCTTTACTCATATCATATCAGACTCACTGAATAGAATGCATCTTTTGGGATGTATTTGACCTCAAAGATTCATAAGTAAAAAGATCAGTGGCCTAAAAAATCCTGGCTGTCAGGAGACTCTGGCAGCCCTTTCTCTGTAATCAGTCTCCTACAAACTCCTCCATGGAGGTCTGTACTGGGCTTATGTGCCATGAAAGATCTATGTAACATGTGTAATGTCCTTACTTATTCAGACACCAAGGCTTTGAGTAAATTTGGGGGCTTGACTGCTTGGCATGCAATACTGATATGTAATTATGCTGCAGTAGTATGGTTTTGAAAGAATGTATTGCTTCAGTCTACTTCCAAGTGGACTGCAAAAACACAATATTTTTCAAGAAGTCATGACACTCCTCTGACTCTTTTTGACCTTTTACAATCTACCACTGTGTCAGTGGCTACCTCAGAATATGGCAGTGTGAGCATTCTACCTCAGTTTCACTCAGATAATACTGACCAGAGTATAGCTTTTGTTTCCCACATGTTGGTGTCTCCTAAACAGAAATATTCATTAAATGAGAAGGCCATTGCACATCTCTAGACCATTGAGTGGCTAGAGGGCATACCTATGGGGTGCAAAATGTACACGAACGATTGATCACAAAGTCAAAACTGCATTCCTAACAACCAAATGTAAAGAATTGCTGGTCCTGGAATAAAACACTAGTCCTGCAGACATTGCTAATCTAATTATGATAGTTTGCAGGCATGGTTTAAACTGTCATGTGGCTGACTGTTTTTTTCTGAATGCTGTATTTAATAAGGACACCATCAGTCTGGAGGAGCAAGAGTAGGGAGAGTACTTTACATGCCCCACCCTAGTCAGCAGCAACCTCATAGTAAAAGGAGGGTGAAAGGGGGGGATTGCTACAGTGAACATACTCAGAAATCTACTATTATCGCAAATTACCTACACAATTATGCTGTGTCCTTTGTGTGGGTTTCAGTGTTGCAGTCATTATCAATGGGTGGATTCCTAAAGCTGCTTTCCATGAAGGAGAATGGTAGGTTGACTAAATCCAAGAAAAAACTGGAGAATTCTCATCAGAACAGCTGAGGTAAATCTATTCCTAGATGTGGATATTGAGTATAACCTGTAGTGTTTGGAAAAACAGTATGAACTGAGGAATATATATTTGCTTCTAATGCTTCTAAAATGCACTGTGTACTTACCCCCCACCCCAAGAAGTTTGTAGTGCCAGCTATTCCTCTGGTAGGATGAACTCTAGCCTTCACAGGTACAATTTTGCTATGACAATTGTATGAAAATGTAATACAAATTGCAAGCTATTTGAAAATATCTTGTTTTGAAGCTAGCAAACTCTCCTTTGCAGCAAGGAAAAAAGTAGTTGGTCAGATTTCTTGATTTGAGGCTCTCTCCAGGTAAACCATTTATTGTTTTTACACACTTAAGGATTAGGGTAAAATAGAAAGTTGGATTGCTTGTTTCAAAGAAATTGTTGTTACTACGTTTGGCATGAAAGAAGGATTAGCTCTCAAGGTCACTCTGTCTTTATGCATGCATAAACAAGTTCTTTGCACACCTGGGCTTGGAAGTCTGGAATTCTTCTGGCTCATGTAATGGCTATAAGGAATAATGTGTTCCACATGTGGAGAGAGGGAGTGGTTTATAGCAGGGGTGGCCCATGCTATTGGACTGCTGGACTGCAGCCCCCTCAACTTATAAAAAAAGAAATAAAAAAAGTAAAGAAATAAAAAAGAAAATGAAAAAGATAAAAAAAATTAAAAATTGTGGACTTTCGCGCATGCGCATTAGTCTGGACTGCTGCTGAGACCTGGAGCATGCGCAGATTGTCTCAGCAGCAGTCCTGACTGGGAAGCATGAAGAACGGAGCTCCCAGAAGTCTATGCAGTTTTAAACTGCATAGACTCGCTGGGAAAACGCGTCGGGGCCGGACTGCAATGTCAGCAGTCTGGAGTTTGCTGCAGTCTCATCGGGGTGAGATCTCATGACGGGGGGGCGTCAGGGGAAGATCTTGCGATGGGCAGGGTCTGGTGTGGAGTTGCGCGGGTTTCCTAGCTTTGGATTGTATGGTGGTTTGCTACGGAGTTGGAGTTTATGGTGGTTTTGCTACTACAGGTAAGTGTGTCAGGATGGGCTAGGTGTGAGTTTAGGGTGTTTTTTTCATTTGTTTGCTCTTTCTCCTCTAACAGACTAACAGAGATAAGCAGACATAAACTTTTTTAGTCCTGCATGTCCTGTCATCAGCTCTTCTTGGACAACTAGCGAAACCCAGATTAGCTAAGGCATAATCACAACTTCATGTTTCTGTACTATATAGCAGGCTGAAGATATGAATTAAAAATGTCTTCATGTTTTCCAGGTGAATTATTCATGTGTGGCTAGTGAATTATTCATGTGTGGCGGGAATAAACTTCTTCCATACTCTTGACTCTTCTTTTTATCTGTGAGAACAGTCTACCCACGTCCTGAATGCCCACGTCTCTTGTGGAATGAGATAAGTCATCCCAGCATTTTAGTTAAAAAGAGCTTCCTTGATATTGCCTAATCTAGGTCCGACTCCTGATATCAAAAACATTCACACCTTGACCAACAAATTGGATCCCTAACAGTGTTTCTTTCTTTAATAACTTGATGACTGGCGATAATTATTTCTTTGTGTGACCAAAATTGCTGAAAACGTTATCTTATTTCAATTTAATTTCTTTATAGAAGTCAAAGGAACTGTATCAGACTAATCTAAACACCAATATTTCATTATCTTAGGACATAAAACTTTTAACACCAGCACTGGGCTTTGGAGATAACTGTTTTGGATTGGAAAACAGTGACATGTGTACTCTTTCCAATTTATATCAAAAAAATACAAGATGTTTTAACATTACTGGGAAAAAACTTGCAAAAAAGTCAAGAATCTTTCCATTCTTTGTCATCAAAAACATCAGTCTGACATTGCTTCTGCTCCCCAGATTTCATAGATTCTAGATATTTTCTGGATTATTTGAAAACAGAATCTAATTAATTTTTAATTCATTTTCTTGAACTGTAAAATGGATATTGGCTACAAATGTATTAACTTCAGTTAGTGTCTCTGTCTTATTTTTCCCCAAACCTGGAGTTTCTCATGTTTTTCACTTAGCAGACCATTGAGGGCTTTAAATTTGTTCTAAAATATCCTTCACACATTCCCTACAGGCAGTCAAGGTGCAGCTCACCAAGCTCCGACTAGCTAACACAGCTGTTTGATATTACCTTTTATCCCACACTGAAGCCTAGTTCCTTAGGGTTATCAAAATTTTTACTTGTGTGAGACGACTATGCATTTCAGTGGGAGGTTTCTTCATTTCTCATACTGTATGACTATAGAATTAGCATTCCTAAATTAGGTGGTAGTTTGTGTGTGTGTGTGTGTGTGTGTGTGTGTGTGTGTGTGTGTGTGTGTGTGTGTGTGTGTGTGTGTACCTTGTATGCAGGTGTTAAGGACCTGAATTCCCTACCCACCTCCATTTGTAAAAAAATTGCAGATTTTTGCCTCATACGTGATCTGATCTGTTCCTCATAATATCTGTGGCTTCCAAATATTGCAATGCTTGATATTTGATGGTGCAGTGGTAGCATTGTTGCCTCACAGCTGCAGGTTTTCAGGTTTGGTTCTTGGCTGGGGTGCCTTCTGTGTGGGGTTTGCATCTTCTCCCTGTGTTTGTGTGAGTTTGCTTTTGTGTCCTCCCATGTTACAAAGACATGTCTGCATTATTTCTTCCTGGGCCTCTGCTGAAAATTGTTTTTTTTTTTGTTGTCCTGATTAACAAATGTTAAATAAAATTGACAGGTATTTGAATTTCAGACTTCAGGTTTCTGAATGTTTAACTCCTTGCATATTTGATGGTGCAGTGGTAGCATTGTTACCTTGCAGCTATAGGTTTTCTGGTTTGATTCTTGGCTGGGGTTCCTTCTGTGTGGAGTCTGCATCTCATCCCTGTGTTTGTGTGGATTTGCTCTGATGTCCTGCCATTTTACAAAGACATGTGTCTGCAGTATATCTCCCTGGGCCTCTGCTGAAAATTGTTTTTGTTCCGTCAGAAGTAAAATTGACATTGAATTTCAGACTTCATATTCTTCAGAAAATGCATAGTAACACAACCTTTTACACAACCTTTTATTCTAGCAATTTTCTAAGATGAATATTTGAAATTTGTCCTTATTCTTGGGACTGTATTACCCCATTATTGGCTTTGTCCAGTTTTTGTGCTAAGGTTGACAGCTATGGCAAGAAATGAATTCACTGAATATGTTTGAGGGCTGTATTCCTTCATTACTGGGTTTGTCCAGGTGTTTTGTGCTAAGAGGTTGACGGCTATGGTGAGAACTGAATTCATTAAATGATAGCCATTTAAGTTTCAGTCTTCCTCTCTTTCACAAAGCAGCCAATTTGGCGTAGTGGTATGTTGCTCTGACTGTTTTGCACAGGGACCTTGGCAGTAAAATGTATGGTGTTAAAACAGCATTTTATTCTAGCAAGTTTCCAAGATTCTACAAGCAATGTTTAATGTGTCCCTGTTTTTTGGCCTTTTGACCCCCCCCCAATAAATTTGTTTTTTTTCAGATTTCTTGTGCTGCAAAGTTGAGATGCAGTTGAGTATTGAGTAGATTTTACAAGGAGCTGAGAGCTGCAGGGGAAGAGAAGTTTAGTGCTGCTTATGCTAAGTCAGCTTGCATTGTTAATAGCACAACAGGTTGTGTACTTGCCTTTGATGCAGAAGGTTGTTGCTTCTACTCCCACAAGGGGTAAATGCTGCTGTACTGAAAGTTAAGGTACTAACTATGAGCCTGTTATCAGTTTGCCATCCATTTCCTATTGCAATATTACTAGCTTATCATTTTTAATGTAATATAGGCAATTTATTCCTCATGGGCATCAGACGCTTTATTTTTCAATGAAACCATGAAATATAAAGGTGTTTGCTAGCAGCAACCTCTTCATTAGTTACAGATTTATTTAATGTGGAATTATTTAATGACTTTTTTACTTCAGAGATTGTGCATATTTACTGATAATGGTGGACTGTAGAATTGTGCATATTTACTGATAATGGTGGACTGTAGAAGTTTGAGTAGACTTTTATGATGGAAATGTTCTGAATTGGGCAGTTTTGTCATTACTGGTGCATGCGTTTTGTTTCATTGTTTACTGGAAAATGTTCAAAGCAATAGGAAGGTGTATCAAAGAGCACATGTATGTTTCATATGCAAGGGGCCTATGATTTGAAAACAGCCCAGAATTAATCTTTATCTGCCACTGGCAAAATGTATTTTCTTTGAATGTGGGTTTCAATGCTGTTTCAATGAATGTGAGTTTCAAGGGCAGAGAAGTTTTAATGCTAAGTTTGTTTAGCATATGTCTTAGTATTTGTGCTGTAAAATGCAAAATAAAACTTTCAAATGAAGTCCAAATCATCATAGAAGTAAATCAGTATGCTCATTAGTGTTTATGGTAAATGGAGTGAAATAGCCAAGTAATGGATCATTGGAATGGCTGCAGGTGGAGGCTCCATTCGACCATGATTTTGTGAGGGGGAAGGGCGGCAAACTTAAAGACAGCCCCAGCTGAACTATACCTCCCAATTGTCCAGATTTTCAAAGAATTAATAGATTTTTGCTTCTTATTTTTGGTTTGTTCCTCATAAAATTTGTGGTTTTCTGGCAAATAATTTAGGAATTAAGTCACTAAATAATGACACACTGAGTTTCAGACTTCATAACCTTCAGAAAAATGCATGCTAAAGTAAGACCTGTTCTATCAACTGTCTCAGTTTATACAAGAGCAATTTTTAATACTGTTTATATGTTCCCCCAATATATTTGGCCTTGTCCAGATTTATTGCATTAACAGGTTGAGAGGTACATGCAAATAAATTGCTTTATAGAATTAGGCATAGCCAAACCTCTCAACTGTCCCTGATTTTGGCTCAAAATGTTGCTCTTCCCCTAATGATCCCTCCACAAAATAGCAATTTTAGAAGAAAACATGGAGGGTTTATAATTAAGAAATAACTGTAATAATCAGTTAGATTACTTTTATTTCAGAAATGCATGTAGATTCTTTTATTTTGTCAGCTGCTCAAGTTAGCAGTACTAATATTAAAGTATCCCTTCTTTGACAGGTTCCCAGCTGTATTGTGTTGCTATTTTATATTTTTACATCACATTTTTGGTCCATTTTTCATAAAATTGTGTTTTTTGGCAAATTAGTGACAAATCATTAAAGACTGAAGTTAGAAAATAATGACAGACATTTGAGTTTCAGATTTCATACCATTCAGAAAATTCATACTAATGCAAGACCTCTATTATCTTTCTAAGTTTATAAGAGCAATATTTTAAAAAATTTCCTTATTTTTGGGCCTTTGTCCCATTTCTTTGTATGGCTTTGTCCAGATTTCTTGCTCTGAGGTTGAGAGGTATGACAAATGTGTCAGGGCCATCACAAGTCAGCCAGAGACATTTCAAACTGTGACATACTTGTTGCACCCCACTCCCCTATGTAGTGACTCTGGATGTGTCGAAGCAAGGCAAGGAGTAGTTATGCAGTGTAAATGTGCAGAATATCCCCCCATCCAGGGTAGACACAAGTACTAGAGTGGCTTTTCATCTGTCCTTGATTTTTACAGAATGGTCTGGTTTCTGCCATATTGTCATACTGTTGATTTATGCTTATTACTCAAAGTGCCTGTTGCTCTGTGTTTAAGTAGCAATACTTTAATGACCATTAGGTAAGCTTGGCTGAGATTGCAAGATGTAAGTAAGCTTTAATAAGCATACTGTTAAAGAATTGTCAACATTGAAAGCCTTTCTGTTGCCATGTAGAGAATACTTAACTAGATAATGTATAAGCCTTGGGTATTGAAATGCATATGCCAGTATTTGTAATAAAGGACAGGATTATATTATTTTAAGAGTCTCTTACACTTGGAGACTTCCAGTCATCTCTGTAGGCTTTACCCGTAAACAGAATGCCAATCGTGTGGTCCATAACCTGTACAGTAATCCTTTTAGTGTGGTCCATAACCTGTACAGTAATCCTTTTAAGCAATGTATCTTGAGCTTATTTCTTGTTTGCTTTTCATTTTTTACTTTGATCATGTTTTCCCCATGAAACAAGTAGATGTCAGGCAGCAGGTCTTTTTTTGGATAAGGAACATTTTTACAAGTGGGGGCATCAGAGATTTCTGCTTTCAGCATGTTACTTGGTACTTTAATAAAGCTGACTATAAATTATAATTAGAACTGCAGTGCATGAAGTGGTTTGAGTTGAGTGCTGCTTGTTTTTCTTATACTTGATTTTGACTGGCATTCCATTAATGTATTTAAAAAAGTAATTTATTTTTTCATGCCTCACAACCTTTTTTGTTTCCATCTAGATATTAAGCTGTCATGCAGCCAATGCATTGAACTATTTGTGTTTTTCTACACTTCATTTTGTCTTGATTGGACTCTCATAATGACGGTTTGGCACCCAGGGCAGTATATTTAGTTTTTGTGGTTTTGAGCATAGCTCCTCCCCTTTCTAGTTGGCTGCACCCCTTCCCATTGACCCCACCCATTCAGCTGTCTCCTGCAGCCCCCCTTTGATTTGAAGTCACCAGCCGCCACTGGTTTATAGTTTCTTCAAAAACTGTGTTCAGGTTGAAATCCAATAGAGAACACAGACTCTAAGATGCTTAGGGTGGAAATCTCAAAACCAACCATAAATTCAGCATAGTTTTAAACAAATTTGAGGACTATGAACACTTAACAAAAAAGGGGAGCCTATTCCAAAAGTTAAATATAGAGATAGAAACAGCCTATATCTATTAGCAGTTTTTGATATCAGATAATAAATTCCGCATCTGATCAGGCATGACTTCATCATCAGTATTTAGTTGGGCTACTGTACACTTTTGATTTGTAACAATATTTTAAATACAAATGAGGGGTGCATGCTTGACCTACATTTTAAAATATTGTTACAAATCAAATGTGTAGAGTGGTCCGACTCAATACTGATGATGAAGTCATGCTTGATCAGATGCAGAATTTATTATCTGATTTTATACAAAGGGGCTACCCTCCAGATGATGTTAAATGCATTCAAAATAATATAGAAGGTAAACATAGTACTGATATAAGGCCTATTTTTTCAGGACATGAAACATCTAATAAAGTTCCCAAGGTTAATTCAGAACATAGATGTCTGTTAACTTTTAACTATAATACAAAAATGTTCAAAATAAGATAAAGACATATTGGCTGATTATTGAACAAATACCACTGTTTATAACAGATAACCAACATAGTCTTACATTTGACTATAGGAGAAGTAATAATCTTAAGAACTGTTTATGTTAAAGAACAACTGAAGACCTTAAAGATGTTTAAACCATCTAAGCAAGGCAAGTTTAAATCCCATAAATGCATCTGTTGCACACATTTACATACTGAGAAATCTATACAGCACCCTGTACTTAAAAAAAAAATTCTATGTGAATTTGGAACTTGTGATACTAAAAATATTATATATATGGCTAAATATGTATCCTGTGAGGCTTACTACATTGGCAAGACTAATAAGAAGTTCAAAGTACATATTGGTGATCATCTTTTGGACAAAGGTAGGAAGGTACTTATTAACATATTTTATAAACACATTAGCTTAGCAGATGCAACACACTTTTTTTAAATGTTTATACTGCAAATGATAAGGACTCCTATTAGGCGTGGTGATTTGAGAAATACTACAGAGAAGGAAGAATGAAAGTAGATTATGCATTTTTGAGTGCACACCCTCCAGGTCTTAATGGTAGTATAAGCGTTAAGCCAATTTTAAATGAATTACATAATCAGATTTAATGAAACTATTTCTTTAAGTTAATTGAATGCTTGATCATATGAGTTTTATTTCCTGTATAAAGTAGATGATTTTATTGTTGCGTTATTAAGTCTGATGAAGTGATATGCGAAAGGTTTTAACTTGCATTATTTTATCTATTTTATGGTAACACTTTGTGATTCTTGTGGACTTTTCATACTTGTTGGTTTTTTTTTTTTTTTTCTAAGGCCACTTGATTTATCACTACACTTGATTTGTTTTTCATCTGCTCTTGGAACACATGTCCTAGGCTGGTATAAGCCTAGCATTGAGCAGTATATTACCTTCTCCAAGGATGATGCCACAATACGAAAAGAAGATGGCTGACTTTAATAACCGCTTAATTTCTAGTGTCATTCTAAGAGGGTGCAATATTTGTCAGCATGGAAAGAGATAGTCAGCTGACCATGATGCTTTGCTAGGGATGGTCTGCACCTCTCCCCTCTTGGCTTTTGAATATTACCTAAAACCCTATTCTCCACATATAGCTTTTGTAGGCAATGTCAAACTGAAAATACTTCTGACATAGCAAATCAAAACCAAGAAAATCTAAAGTTGTTACTGCTCAATGCTAGGAGTCTAAACAAAAAACTGGATTCTTACAAGCTCTCCTCATCCAAGAGAATGCTGATATCTGCACAATCACTGAAACATGGTTTAAAGCTATGTAGAGCACACTGGCAGTGCAAGAATGCCTTTTGCACATTTAGACCAGCTACTACAAAGACAGGGACAAAAGGTGAAGGTGTCTCAATTTACATAAAAAAATGTAATATATTTCAAGGCTTGTCAAACAAGACAATGCACTTGAGCTTCTCCATGTTCAAATCAACATGGACAAAATCCTATACTAGTTCCTTGCAGGCTTTAGGTCCTCCTCTGTGACCCAGTGAACCCATAACATGTAGTTAAACTTACTGGAAACGCTCATCATCCAACCCATTACAGTGCCTTTAATTACCCCACTATTAAAAGGGAATTATATATGACACCAAATGTACAGGCACAGAGATTTTTGGATTTTGTAAATACAATATTTGGTCCTCACTAATATGAAAGAGTGCTGCACAACCCCAAGTGTAATGTTTTCTCTAGTAAGATCAGACCACAAAATGGTCTCTGTTGAAATAAAAATAAAATCTGGAATGTCAACTAACCCTGGAATATTTGGGAACTACTCTAAGGCTAACTTCCTACTATTAAGTGATCTTCTGGCTTTTCCCGGTTAGGGGTTGCCACAGCAGATCACCTGTCCGCTCATGATTGGCAGTGGAGTTTTATGGTGTCGAGTTGCCAGCCCGGCACCCAACCTTCCACAGAAGGCACACACATTCACACCTAGGGCCAATTTAGAGTGTCCAATCCACCCACAGCATGTCTTTGGGATGTGGGAGGAAACCGGAGCACCTGGAGGAAACCCACGCAACCACAGGGAGGACATGCAGACTTTGCACAGAAGGCACCACAGCTGAGGATCGAACTTGAGAACCTCTTGCTGTGAGGCGGCAATGCTAACCGTTGCACCACCGTGACCGCCTTCCTACTATTAAGTGATAACCTTGCAAAATTTCAAGCCCCCATATACCCTGAGAACACTGCTGCCTACACAGAACTATTCACAGAAACGCTATACAAGCATGTTAATATCTGCCTAGAAGCAGTTGTACCTACCATAAAGAAGTACAGAACTAACTCAAAAAACAAGCCACCCTGGTGGAATCACAACATCAAAAGGCTGTATAACAGAATGAAGAAAATCATGACAAGAATTAGGAGGTGTAGCACCCAGCAGGTTAAAAGCACTCCCATTAAACTAAACAAACACCTTAGAGACAAATAAAGTCTACAAAAGCCAAATCTGAGCTAAATTTGGTCTTCCAGGCCACTGACAGCCACAAGGCATTTGTTAGCTATGTCTGCAACCTCAAAGGAAATACACACTTCTGGCCAGAGCTCATTATTAATGGAGTCAGCTATACTGATCCTGAAGATATAGCAAACCTACTTGCTGACAAGTTCATCTCCAACTTTACCCCTTTTTCCTCCTCAACCTTCCCTCAAGAAATATTATCGAATATAACTACCGCTACTATCACTAAGGAACAGGTCCTTAATTCTCTTTCTAAGGACAAGAACACTGCATCATTGGGCCCAGACAATATACCCAGGATGCCTTCTAACTAACATGAAACATGACCTATCAGGCCCCCTGGAGTTGCTATTTAACTGTAGCTTCCAAAAAGGCTTCAAGCTTCACGAATGGAAAACAGCAACAGTAATCCCTCTGCAGAAAGTGAGCCATCTACAGACCGTGGAAACTACAGACCCATAAGTCTCACTAGTCTCATATGCAAAGCCATAGAAAAAATTATCTTGAAAATGATAATGACATAGGAAACCTCAAGACATTGAACCCAATCCAACTGGGTTTTGTCAAGGGCAGGTCATGCCTACTTATCCTGGTGAACTTCTTTGAGAATGTCATCAAAGCAATGGATGAGGGAAAAACAGTTCACGCTGCCTACCTTGGCCTGGCCAAGGCATTTGACACAATACCTGTTAATGCACCATTGACAAACTCAAGAGCTCAGGTATAAGCCGTTATGTCACCCAGTGGTCTGCCTCTACAAAGAAGCCATTCACAAGTGGAGTTCATCAGGGATCAGTCCTGGGACTGCTTCTTTTTGGCATTTACCTCTCTGAAATCAAGGCCAATGTCAATGGATCTGTGACTGACTAATTTTGCAGATGTTTGCAAATTAGGAACAGCCATAGAATCCACCACTGATGCAAATGTTCTTCAGAAAGGGCTGACACAGACAAATAACTGGTATATGAGCCATGGATTAAAACTAAATGCCAAGAAATGCATAATAGTATCCTTCAGGAAGTCATCCACCCCTGCTACCTAACACATTGACAACACACCCCTAACAGTTGACCCCGTAGTCAGGGACTTGAGGACACACATAGAAAGTAATCTAGCCTTTGACCATCATGTGTCTTCAGTAGTGAGAAAACCATTCTATGTTGTGCAACTTATAAACAAAGATATGGCATCTAGGTCCAAGGAAGACATTGTTCCACTGTATTCAGCATTCATCAGACCTATCATTGAGTACAATGCCCCTTTGGTATGTACCTATGGAGGCACATCCGACAATTTGGAATGTCCACAGAGGTTTCTCACTAAAACAATACAGGGTGTAAGTAACATGTATACAGGGTGTAAGTGACATGTCTTATGCAGACCACCTCAAGGCCCTATCCTTCTGTTCTGTCTCCTACAGGCTGTTGAATGGAGATCTATGCCTGGCCTACAAGGCATTGTCAGACCCTACTCAGTTGGACATCCTGCATATCTACAAAACAAACAGCACCAGAATTACCTATTCTAAAGAATTAAACATTGCCAGTGATATACATTGGACCTGCTGGAGAGATAGGTATGTATCCCAGAGACGGCCTCTTCTCTGGAACAGGCTCTCCATCCATATGAAGCAGAGTTTCTCCCTAACCCAATTCAAGTGCAACTTGGACAATTGGATGAGGACCAGGAAATTGATCCCTGGTTTGGCATCTGTCTCTAATGGGCACAGCCAGCCTGTAAATAGTTCATCTCCCAAGCCCCTGCTTGTAAATATTTCATCCCCCAAGCCCTTGCTTACACTTATCAAGGGTATGAAAACTTGTCAAAGATTTTGAATGTATGAATCAACTTTTATGGGTGTTTTATTGATGACATAGTTACCCGGGGTGATAGACTTCCCAATAGGTATTATAATACATGTCTTGGTACTGAGTTTTAAGCCATGGCTTTGGCACCAAATATTTGTCTGTATTACACCTTCCTGAGGGGTGTTCTTATGCTGGGGGGATTCAGTGACTGATCCCAGTTTGCAGTAATCTGTGAAAGTGGTCAGTCGAAGGTCTTTGACATTAGCTTTGACATCTGAAAAGTAGATGCCAAAGAGGAGTGGGCCCAGCTCAGAGCCCAGGAGACTCCAGTGGTAACTGGCCTCGTTGTGGAGGTGGCCACACCAATTCTACCTTCCTGGGTCCTTTTATTGAGCCAGCTAGCTATCCAGCATGTTATAAAGGGGTTTATAACATGCTGGTATTACAGAGAAGCTCTCTCAATTGGAAATTAATCCCTGCATTACCAGATGGGTAGCCAGCTGGCTCACCAAAAGGGACACATACTGTAAAAGTGGGTGACTTCACTTCTAGCAAAAGACCACTCACCAGTGGCATACCACAGCTTTCTATGCTGAGCCCCTTACTGTTCAGAATTTATTTCTCAGAAGTCCAGGCGAACATGGATGGCCTGTGGCTGACCAAGTTTGCTGACAATTGCAAATAGGGAGCAATCACTGACTCTTCCAGTGATGTTAATATACTGCAGACAGGGTTAACACAGACAAATGATTGGTGCCAAAGGCACAGATTAAAGCTAAATGCAGAAAAATACATTATTATTTTCTTTGGGAAAGCTGACATCCTAGCTAATTACATTATAGATAGCCCCTCCCTAAGTGTAGACCCAGTGGTACACGATCTGGGTACTCATGTTGATAGCAACCTGAACTTTGACTAATATCTATCCACAATAGTAAGGAAATTCTTCTGTGTGACACATCTTATAAGTAAGGGTACCACATCTAGATCTAAGGATGTTATTATTCCATTATACTTGGCCATCATCAGACCAATAATTGAGTACAGTGCTCCCTAATGCATGTACCTCAGCAGACACTTGCAACAACTGGAGAGACCACAGAGTTTTCTCACCAAGAAATTACAGATTATACAAAAACAAGTCTTAAGCAGAAAGACTGAAAGCTGTGTCACTGTATTTCACCTCGTACAAGTTGCTAAGGGTGACCTGTGCCTGGCTTACAGGGCAGTCTCTGACCCAGCCCTGATGGAAATGCTACACATTCATAAATTAAACTGCATTAGGGTCACTCGCTCCAAGGATAATAACCTAGCTTCTGACATGAGGAGGTCATGCTGGAGAGATAGATACATCTCCCAGACACTGCTACATTTCTGGAACAAGCTTCTAATTCATGTGAAACAGAGTGCTCCCCTTTTCAAATGCAACCTAAATGGATGGGTGACTGCAAATTCACTCCTGGGGTGGTACCCATATCCATACTGGGCAGAGGAAATCATTATTAACTAACATAGACTCTTACCTCTGCAAACTTCAGTCAACTATCTACCGACAATTGGGGCAACTTGGGATAAATATGGCTAAGCTTATAAGGGCTCTAGGGCTGTTAGCCTAGTAACCCTCTATATACCTAAGAACCTATACCATTTCCATATGTTTGTTGACAATGCCCAAGTGGGGTATTGTATCAAATACTTTAACCAGATCTAGATAGGCAGTGTACACCATTTTGCCCTCATCCATTGCCTTAGTAACCTTTTCAAAGAAGTCCACTAGATTCAGTAAGCAAGATCTTCCTTTGTCAAAGCCAAAATGGGATGAATTCAGTGTCTGGGGGTCTCCTATATCCTTGTTGATAATTTCCATAGGCCAGTAGTTTCCAGGTTCTGTTGAAGGTCCTCCCTTATGAAGGGGATGACAGTGTCAGTCCTCCATTCACATGACACAAAGCCTATTTTAAGATTATAGTTAAATAATGACTCCAGGAGTCCTGATAAGTCATACTTTAGATTACTCAGGAGGCATCCTGGGATGTTTTGTGGGCCCACTGAGGCTGTGTTCTTGGCTTTAGTGAGTGCAGCCAGTACATGCTCCCTAGTTAAAGTTGGAGGGATTATGTTTGAGGGTATTTTTGATTTGATGGTTGGGGATTAGAGGGGGGTCAAAGTTGGAACTGAATCTGTCCGTTAACAGATTTGCTATATTGCCAGGCTCAGTGAATGTATCACAATTAACCTCTAGTTCAGCACATTGCTGTCTGCTGCCCTTGAGATTTCTGACATAGCTGTAGAAGGCCTTATGGTTATCTTTCACCTGGGAGGCTATCTTAACCTCAGAGTTGGCTTTGCTTGACCTAATTAACCCCCTTAGTTGCCCATTTACTTTGATGAGAGAGTTTCTATCTTTATGAGATTTAACCTTCCTGGTTTTTGACATATATTTTCTTTTATTGTATATCCTGTTTAATATGGGATGCCACCATGGTGTCTTGTTTCTAGGGCTAGTCCTGGGCTTGATTCTGGTAGGTACAGCAGCCTCTATGCAGCAATTGACATAGTTGCACAGAGTTTCTCTGAGCAATTCAGCATAGGCTGCTGTGTTCTCAGGGTTTGGAGGCACTGAATTTTGACAATCCGTCACTTAATGAAAGGTAATTTGCCTTGGAATACTTCCCAACTGTAACTGGTTTTAATGAGATCATGGGGTTGATTTTGATTTTGCAGGAGACAGCTTTATAGTCGGACCTTACCAGGGAGGATGAGACACTGGGGGAAGAGTGCAGCCTTCTCCCATATTTGAAAGCATGAGATCCAATATATTGGAGCCTCTAGTGGGCATATTTACTGTTTGGTCAAGGGTGTTTGTATTTGTGAAGTCCAAGAATGTCTGTGCCTGTAGATTCTAGGCTGTGTAGGATTTGCAGTCTATAGTGAAGTAATTCAAGTCTCCCGTGAGTTCATAAGTTCATAGGTTGGTACTAGGCTATCAGCCCTACAAGCCTAGCCATAACAATTCCCTGGCTATTTCTTCCCACAGTATTTACTTCCCTGGACCCCTGTCTAGCAGGGTGACTGACATGATCCCTGCGGTGAATTTCCTATCTCCCAGCCAATCATCAAGGTTCCTTTGAAGAGGGCCAAAGAGGCGCTCTGCTTGACATGTATGGGCAGTCTGTTCCAGAGTCTGAGGAGTCTCTGGGTCAGGAACCTATCCCTCCAGCATGTTTTGTTCATTGTGACAACAAGGTTTAGATCCCTGGAGCATGTGTCTCTGAGGGATTGGGATTTCTTTAAGTGTAGCATGTCCAACAGCTCTGGGTTTGACATGGCCTTGTATGTTAAGCAGAGATGAACTCTGAGTAGACGATATGTGACAGAGTATAGGTGGAGTTTTTTTAGATGGTCAGCGTAGGGCATCTGCTTTAGGCCTGAGATTCTTTTAGTGAGGTATTTCTAAGGCCTTTTCAGTTGTTGCAGATGTCTTGAGAGGTGCATACCAAACGAGGTGTTGTATTCTATAATGGGTCTAATGAGGGATGAGTACAGTCGGACAATGACCTCCTTTTTTCTGGATGAAAAGCCCTTAGTGATGAGGTGTGCCACACAGAAGGATTTCCTGACTCTTGTGGCAATGTGGTTATCGAAGGTGAGACCACTGTCCACCTGTGCCCCTAAATCTCTTATCACAATTTCGGTGTTTAGTGTACTGCCACCTATGTGGTAATTCATGGGTACATGTTTTTTTTCCCAAAGAGGATAACTATATGTTTCTTGGCATTGAACTTGAGCCCATGGCTCTGGCACCAAGCATCTGTTTCTGTAAGGCTGTTTTGTAGAATAGTAGAATAGAATGAGTAGGGTGTTAGGTTGGATGGTAAGTATCTCTAGTAGATCCAAGTATGCATTTTGAGCTTCTTGGGACATAGAGGGTGACCTACAGCTGCCTAGGATGTGGTACGGGATTTTGTCTTTGGTGATCTGCATGCAGAGGAACTTCAGCGCATCATCCTGTTTGGCAACCCTCGAGGTGTGTTTGTTATTGACGTATACTGAGACACCTCTTCCTTTAGCCTTTGTCTGTGCAGCTACTGGTCTAAAAGTGTGGAAGGCACTGAAACCTTGCACTGCTGGTGTAGTCGCTGCTGCTTTAAAACCTATGAACACAAGATTATTGTTTTCAACCGTTGGCTTAGTTTCTGGTGTCATTCAAAAGGGGCACAATATATATCAGCCTAGGAGGAGACAAATGACAGTCCTAATTGCTTTACCAGCAATGGCCTGCAGCTCTTCTCACAAGGTTTTTGTATATTGGCTAAATCCTTGTCCACTTCAATAGCATCCTTTTTAGGCAGTGCAAGTTTTCTAAAGCTTTCAACATAACAAAAAATAATCCAGATCACATTAAGGTATTGCTGCTCATTGCTAGAAATCTTAACAAAAACTTCCACTCCCTACAAACACACTTTACCCTGGAAAAATCAATATATGCATCATCACAGAGACCCAGTTTAAGACCAGTGAAAGAACTCTATCTGTACAGGATTTCATTACCTTTCACACATTCAGACTCACTGCATTAGGCAAAGGCACTAAAGCCAGCAATATCAATGTAGTCTTAATAAAGCATTTCAGCTCGAGACTAAATAGACAAGATAATGATCTGGAACTCCTCCATGTCTAACATACTATTAACAATATCCCTCATCTTATCATAGATAACTATAGGATCCCTTCCATGTCGTCCTTGGCCCACAGCTCCTACCTAGCAAGTATAGAGACGTTATGTATTACAACATACACTATTCTCCTATGAGACTTCAAGTAAACCCCCATAAACTGGGAGACTTCTGTATGCCCAAAAATGTCTGGAATTCTTCAGTGCAAACTCCATGGACCAGTTAGTCCACACCCCAAACAGAGTAAAAAAAAAAACAATCCTGGATTTAGTCCTTACTAATATGGGGCAGCTTTGCTCCCCACCAATTGTAACTTCCTTCCTGGTCGATTAAGACCACAAATCAGTCACATTCATCATAAGACTGAAACCTGAAGCAAATTCAAATACCTTGGTATTCAGAGATTACGCACATGCTAATCTACTAAAACTGAGAGATGACCTAGCTGAATTCAAAAGCCCCTTCCATCTTGACAGCCCCACTGCTTCTCCAAAATACTTTACTGCCAAATTATGTGCACATGTAAATAGATGAATAATATAAATACACAGTGTAATAAGGAAAAAAAAACTTGTTGCATGCAAAAATAAATTTAACTCTGAAGATGCCAAAAATGTTTTTGTTAAACTTAATAAGGAATTCCAGACCATTCTCCAATTAACCAAAGCCAGGTATGATGTAAACATAGCAACCCAGGTGATGAATAACCATGTTAAAAACCTCAGAATCACTGCCTAGCACTGAGCAGTGCTAATAGTAAATTACATCACATTCTCAGACCCAGAGGACATTGCTGATCTACTAGCTGACAAATTTAACTCAAACTTTACCCCCTCTTCATTATTTTCAAATCACATGATTGCACCTACCCTCCACACACATTCAGATCTCCCAAGTATAAGACCTTAAGGCACAATCTAAGGCCCAGAACACTACTTCTGTAGGTCTGGACAGCATACCAGGCTGCCTACTTGTCAGCATGAAACATGACTTATCATATCCCCAAAAGATGCTATTCAATATCACTCTCAAAACATGTTCTTTGCCAGATGTACGGAGGGCAGCAACACTCATTCCCTTGTGCAAAACTGGGGATTCAATGGACATGGTTAATTACAGACCCATAAGCCTGATAAGCCTCATCTGTAATGCTATGGAAAGGATCATTATTAAATTAATAAATAAGGATATAGGTAACCTACAGACTCTCAACTCAAGCTAGTTCGGATTCATCAAAGGTGGATCCTGCCTACTTAACCAGGTTAACTTCTTTGAAAAAGTCAGAAACACTGCATATCTAGACCTTGCAAATCTGTTCAACCTAATCTTATACTTGAATATTCCAGATAAATTCCCTGAGCTAAATGTAACTTGATAGATAGCAAACTGGCTCACAATTGAACCCAGGAAATAAAGGTAGGTAGCTTTACCTCCACCAAAAGACATGTCACTAAAGATGTACCCCAGGGTTCAACCCTTGGACCACTCTTCTTTGGCCTTTACTTCTTGGAGGTAAAAGCTAATGTTAAGAGTTTGTGGCTGACCAGGTTTGTAGATGGCTGCAAACTTGGTACCATCATAAACTCTGAGGACACCATGATTTTCCAAGAGGGCCTATCCCAAACGAATAGCTGGTGTCAAAACTATGACTACAACTACATGCCAAGAAATGCATAATTATATCCTTTGGCAAGCATGATGTCCCTTGTAACTAGATACCAGTCCATGCTGCTGTATCATGTCTGAATCACATTATATCACCATCAGTCTATCAGATACTGTGACACTGTCTAAACAGCACGAAAAACAATATCCTTTATGAATCCCAGACAATTAAATTCTGGAATACCACTTACAAGTCTTGTCTCAACATTGTGGAAGACATTTTTTTTTTTTCTGAGGAGATAATCATTAGTTCTAATAAACTTAGCAAATTCTGATAAACATACATTTCTTTTTGCATTTTTCATGAACAATGGAGAACTATAACAGCTTTGAAAAGAAAAAATACAGAGAAATAACTTTTGCTTCAGTGAATGCTTGTTTGTTTATTTCCTTATTTATATGAATCTTTCTGTAGATCTGTGGCGTTTAAAAGAGGTGGAAGGAAAGGAGTTAAAAAAGTAATGATTGTCATAACTGATGGGGAATCTCATGACAACAAAAACTTAAAGAAAGTAATTGGAGCCAGTGAAAAGGATAACATCACTCGATATGCTGTTGCTGTGAGTACACAGATACACAGATATTTTTTATGTTGCTCTGAGACTTCATTCTGAGGTAAATGTCAATATAATATTGACATATGCCACTGGTGTCTTAGCTTTTAAAATAACCTTCTAGCTTTCTCTGAGTAAAGTGTAAAATATTCAAAAACATCTGGAAACATGGTTTGAAGTCTGTTGATAAATGTATCTTTGTCAGGGCGCAGTACTATATTTGTTGCATGTTCGTTTTAGTGGCTGCAAAATTAAAATTAGATTTTAGTTCATCACTTTTTAATTTTTAAAGCACAGCATATGACTGAGCCAGCAAAAATTAAAAGTTTTGTTTACTTTTCAAAAACTTTTAATTTTAGTGATACATTAATATCATATTTAAATGGCTTTACAGACTATACATCATTTATAAAGTTTATGCATTTATAACCTAGAATGGGTAGTTCATTTGTTTAATCTGCATGGTCTTTAACTAAAAATTGCTGTTATAAAAGTATCTCCTTATGGAAAATTAACTTCAAAGCCCAGATGGGAAAACATTCTTTTGTGAAATATTTCTTAACAAAGACTTAGACATCTTAATATTTTCCAAAATGGCTGAAATTGTCAAATGTCTGTGATTCAATGTCTTAAAAAAATAATATGCATTTATTGAACAACTGAATAGGATGAGTTAGTCAGCATCATACATATGTACGTATATATATATTGGGTTTTCAAAATTCTTCAATTTGTTTTAAATAGGAGGGTTGAACAATGGGAATGTGGTAAGATATGTTTTCATTTCATGTTGGTATTGTTTGGAACATGATCAGTGTTAGTCACTTCATGTAGTTCAGACTTATGAAGACATTATTCATAGACCTAACAATCATTGTGGTGTCATAAATTAGGATTATTGGAGAACATTAAGTTTTTTTTTTCTGATTTCTTATGGAATGTTATTAAGCTTGTTGGGGCTATTTTAGCAAATGCTGAAGTTGGACACCACATAGTAGGCATTGTTTCTTACTTGAAATATGTTCTTTAGTGAGGGACAACAGCTTTCACTTTCACTTTATTTTTCAGTTTGTAATCCAGGGTAGAACTCTGATCTCAAAGGACTGTTTTCACGTTCAGCCTGGGAGCATAGAAAATAAGGAAGTTGATTAAAAAGAAAGAAAAGCAAATGTTTAAAAGGTACAACAGCATTCACATCAGATCTAACATTAAGTGGGAGTACAACAAAATATAAAGTTGTATAAATGTAGGAAATTAAACATATACTTTCAAAGAAAAAATCGGTATAAGGTTGAGAACATGGAACAGATTATGGTTAAGAAACCAAGCTGACATAATGTCAGACAGGAGTTAGGAGAAAGTCATTAGAGCAAATGGATGATTCACAATCTTCACATTCAGAACATGTAGAGGTTGTGAATCAGAGGAATAGTCTTTTGTGACTAAGGATACTTGAATAGAAGTGAAAGAAGGTGGGGTGCAGGTTTTCAAGTAACTCTTCCTGTTGTGTAGCTTTTACAAGCAGTGTCACTAGTTATAACTTGTCCAGGTTTATGTCTAAAAGATTAGTAGGAGGTGATTTATTTTAGGTATATATATATATATATATATATATATATATATATATATATATATATGTGTGTGTGTATGTGTGTGTGTGTTTGTGTGTATGTGTATGTGTGTGTGTGTGTGTGTGTGTGTGTGTGTGTGTGTGTGTGTGTGTGTGATTTCAGTGTGTTTCACTGTACATTTGATGCATCAGATTTTTAGTTCAGAGGATTGTTTTGTTGAATTGCTGGTTCAATTCAGGATGCCAACATTTGTTTTGCAAGATCATTAAAAAGTTGAGAGACACATAGGTGAGAGTTGACAAATAAGATGAAGAGGGCAGTATTGATCCTTGATGGACTTCTTTATTGAGGGAGACTATTGTTGAGTTTGCATTATTTATTCTTGCATATACAAACAAAAAAATACTCGTCTGTTTATAAGTGGTTTAAAAGTTAGTGAGTTTAACATGGAGGCATATCTGCAAGTTTCTGGTAGCCAGTTTATTTTATCTATTTTTATATAGCTGTGTTCCTTGTTTGTCAAGTGAATATATCTGAGAAATTAAATTTCAGTTGACTTTACAGTAGTTGTGCTTTTTGGTGTGTATGAACATACATTTGGAACCTGGTGTTTAACAGTTAGATTGATGGAGAGGAGCTGATTGCAAAAGAGCATGAAAAGGTTGTGCAGGTGTTTGTAATACATGAACAGGATTACTAGGCACACAGAGAGAGAGAGAGAGAGAGAGAGAGAGAAAGAGAGGGCACTGGCAACAGCAAGCAATGTTGGGGTGCATCTCATAGGCAAAAAATACAGAAGCAAACTATTAATGCTTCTACTTCTGTGGATTCCTGGTATGCCAGACCTAAAGATTATGTGCACAGAATCTCCTAAAACTTCTAGAAGGAGTCCAGACGAAAGTCAACAGAAAGATTATGGGATAAAGGTGAAAGTATAGATCAGGGATTAGAAGAGTTTGTCCCTTTTTCAGTACAGACCAAAAAGGGGAGGCACTATAGATGTAAAGGTATCTCCTTGAACAAAAAGGACAGGTAGTGTGACAGAAATTTAAAGGGGTCATCCTGAACAGTACAAACATGGAAGAAGGAGGAAGAGTCCACTCAGAAGACTGCAGGGGGTAACTACTTGCAGGACCTCTAAATATACGTCACCACAGTGAGGAGTCTTGTCCCATCAACAGGACTAGTGCAGTGAGAGGAGAAGGTGAAACCCACAGTGCATTCAAGATGGTATGGCACAGCTGAGAAAGGGGAAGGCGGAAGAGGGAAGGTAGGAACATACTGCAGGGGCACACTAGAGAGGTTTATTGCCTTTCTTTCAAGAAGAAAATGAAAAGGAATATAATGTGGGAAATGAAGAGAGAAAAAAGTTAAGTCTGCATGTACCAACCAGACAAATTACTGCACAATGCATTGTTCATTACTATTTCTACATATGTGTATAAACTGAGACACTATACTGCGGTATTTTTATTCCATTCGAATTTATGTATCAATCCTGTTTTTTTGAAAGTGCTAAAATACTCGATGATGAATCACAGCTGTAATAAGTACTTTAAAGCTTTTCATGCAAATAACTTGTGATTTTTATTACATATTTTCCATTTACAATGTAGGTTCTTGGATCTTACAACAGAAGAGGAATAAATCCAGAAGCATTTTTAAATGAAATAAGGTTCATAGCCAGTGATCCAGATGAAAAGCATTTTTTCAAAGTTACTGATGAAGCAGCCCTCAAGGACATTGTTGACGCTCTAGGCGAAAGGATATTTAGTTTGGAAGGTGGGTGAACATCACTTATTATATTATTAAACTGCTAAAATGAAGCTGTGAAGTACTGTTGCTGGCCAACTGAAAAGCTGTGGCTTACATTGCTCATACTTGGCAGGCATGGTGAAGACTTTTTAACACAGTAAGTGCTGAGCTGTGCTGCTGATCCCACGGTTTTGTTTGAGAATTAGTTACTGACTTAATGAATTGCCTAAAATGTATATGTAACTATAACTCAAAAAATACTACTATTGTTCAGAACACAACAAAAATCTTCATTTAGAATTTTAAGCATGACTGAAGTTTTCAAAGTTTAGAAATTAATCTATTTAATGTTGTTGTGTCTTTTGGCTTTTCCCGGTTAGGGGTCACTCCGGTCCGCTAATGATTGGTAGTTGATTTTTACGTGCCGAGTTACCAGCCCTGATGCACAACCTTCAATGAAGGTACGCCCATTCACGCATATCCCCACGCAGAAGATGTTCTAGCTGAGAATCGAACTGGACAGCGTCTTACTGTGAGGTGACAACGCTACCGCAGCACCACCACCGCGGATCCCTTATGACCATAATTCTGTATAAACAGACAGAGATAACTAGTCGTGATATACCATTAAGTTGCAATGTAATACTTTCCTTTCTGTACAGTCGTACATTTTAACATAATATCACCAAAGCTGTAACTTCTGCATTATAATCTGTGGCCACCAGCTACCATCTTACTTGCCAAAAATGCTACCAAACAGTACTAAGAACAGAGCCAAGTGGGAGACTTTCATGGCATGTTATTAGAGGGCACAATTGGTACTGTAGAGGAAGTATCAATTTGTCACTGCACGTCAGTGGTACAAGTGCTTTATTGTTGTTGTTGCTGTTGTGTGCAAGTATCAATAATCATTTAAACAGCCATGATTAACATCATAGTGACTTAAGACTGCCTTCAGAGTGTGTGTGTTAGAAAGGATAGGAAAGAGCTATTGGCCAAACTGCCAAATGTATTTTTTTTATCTTAGGTTTCCATTATGTTTGAAGGGTGCCACTTAGGGAATTGCTGAGGGTGCCTCTTGCCCCATATGCAGCTCTGACTTCCACCACCCTGTTAAAAATCAGACAGGCTGTACAGTACCCTGTCTGATATGCACAATTTGTCAAAACATTTAAAAGCATACACAGAAGTATGCTGAGAATCGAAGATGCTCTAGCTGAGAATCGAACTGGACAGCGTCTTACTGTGAGGTGACAACGCTACCGCAGCACCACCACCGTGGATCCCTTATGACCATAATTCTGTATAAACAGACAGAGATAACTAGTCATGATATACCATTAAGCTGCAGTGTAATACTTTCCTTTCTGTACAGTAGTACATTTCAACATAATATCACCAAAGCTGTAACTTCTGCATTATAATCTGTGGCCATCAGCTACCATCTTACTTGCCAAAAATGCTACCAAACAGTACTAAGAACAGAGCCAAGTGGGAGACTTCCATGGCATGTTATTAGAGGGCACAATTGGTACTGTAGAGGAAGTATCAATTTGTCACTGCACGTCAGTGGTACAAGTGCTTTATTGTTGTTGCTGTTGTGTGCAAGTATCAATAATCATTTAAACAGCTATGATTAACATCATAGTGACTTAAGACTGCCTTCAGAGTGTGTGTGTTAAAAATGATAGGAAAGAGCTATTGGCCAAACTGCCAAATGTTTTTTTTTTTATCTTAGGTTTCCATTATGTCTGAAGGGTGCCACTTAGGGAATTGCTGAGGGTGCCTCTTGCCCCATATGCAGCTCTGACTTCCACCACCCTGTTAAAAATCAGACAGGCTTAACAGTACCCTGTCTGATATGCACAATTTGTCAAAACATTTAAAAGCATACACAGAAGTATGGAATGAATACCTTGGGACAGAAGTGGGGAGATACTCTGAGAGAGAGAGAGAGAGCGAGAGAGAGGTAGGAAGGAGAGAGGGAACTGGCTGCTGTTAGAATGGATATAACACAAGGATCTGCTGGGTTATCTCCTGGAGTCCTCAAAAATCCTTATGCAAGGGAACAGGTAAGTGGGAAAATTCTGCTGAGCTACAGGCCCTTTAGACAGCCATGGCAGGAAAAGCATGGAAACAGAGTAGACGGCTGGGAGTGTTCATGGAGAATAATAATTTCCATGACAGCAGTCAACATGGGTTTATGAACAAAAGGCATGCACAGATTCCCCAAAGCAGTTTTATGATTAGTATACAGATAAACTTGACTGGGAAATACCTGCAGACATTGCCTGCTTTGATTTTAGCAAGGCCTTTTCCTCAGTCCCACACAGGCAACTAATCAGAAGACTTGTTGGGTAAGGCCAAGTCTGATTAATGTCTTATGTGTGAATGAAATGTAACCCGTAAACATCAACTCACTGAGTTACAGCTCATCTATTTTACCATTTTCCAACTGTGTTTTAATTGTTTTCCCATGGTTTGGTGAAACATAGTGTTTGTTTGTGTGTGTGTGTGTGGGGGGGTGTATGTGTGTTTGTTTCAAAAAGAGGTGTGGGGGCCCAACATCCCTCACAAGGGGGCATTGGATGTTTTAGCATCAATGTGATTAGTGGACAACTAGTAATTTGACTAGTTAGTTATTTATGGGGTTTTAGTTAAGAGTTAGAACTTTGTAGGAAGAGCCTGATGTATAGCTGTAAACCTATCAGCACAAAAAATCTGGACAAAGGCAAAAATAATGGGAGGACAAAGCCCCAAAATTAGGTCCACATTTTAAATATTACTCTTAAAAACTTAGAAAGTTGCTAGAATGAAAGGTGTTGTGCTACCATGCATTTTCTGCAGGATATGAAGTCTGAAACTCAAATGTTTGTCATTACTTAGTGAATTCAGTCCTCACTGATTTGCCGCAAAAATCCCAAAAATCACAAATTTTATGAGGAGCAAACCAAAAATATGAGGTAAAAATCTAGACATTCTGCAAAAATCTGGACAGTTGAGAGATATGGCCTGATGAACCAGTCTGCAGCATAATTGTATGGCAGGACAACTGGTGCTGATGGATGCAGAAATGAAGAAAGTGACAAGTGGGGTATCACAGTCCTGCATCCAGTACTCTTTAAGATGTTTGTCCACGGCATATCTATGGGAATAGAGAACAGGATCAACCACTCTTCTGATGAAACAAAGATAGATGCAGCACTTGAGGTTGGGGAAAAAATTTAGGGAATGATTTGAAAACAGGTAGGTAGGAAAGTCATAGTTGAGTTTCAGTGCAGACAAATGCAATGTTCTGCAATGCTGATGTAAAGTATTAGCTGGGGAACCTGGGAGTGATGTTAATAGCAAAGAGTAGGAAAAAGACCTGTGGGTATCGCTCACACCTGGAATGGACCACTAAGAATGGATTGGGAGGACGATGGCAAACTGAAAGTTGAGGTACATTTTTATGGATTTCAGAAGAAAAGAGCTAATGGTTCCACAACTTATGGCCATGGTCAGACCACACCATGAATATTTTGTTCCATTCTGCAGGCCATACAAAAAAATGGATACCAGTTTAGTGGAATAAGTCCAAATAAATATCCCAGAATGATTTATGAGGCGGGAGGGGGGGAGAATATTTCCAAAGACCACTGGATCTACAAATCTTCTCACTAGGTACCAGAAGATATAGAAAAGTCATGGTACTGGTGACATGATCATGTCAGGGAGATGTGATGGCATCATCTTGAAGAGGAATAACAGAGGGATAAGGAGGGGGCACAGGCAGCACACTGTGAGATCAAATAATTGCGTGATTTCCAAAAGTGTGTCTTTATAGAGGGAGTTCTGGACCACTGGAATAGATTACTTAAATGGGTAATGGAGTGGGAATCCATAGAAACATTCAAGACAACATGGAACATGTGGGAAACATGTGCGGGGAGTGGGGGGGGTAGAGGAAATTTAGAATGCTGAATGCAGTTAAAGGGTAGACTACCAAGGCTTGTTTTCCCGTTCTGTCATCAAATTAATGTATTCTGTTGTAATATTGCTGTCAGGTATCTGTTATCGCCTCATATACAAGAAGAAATCTTTGTCATTGCTATCCCTCCCCAAGAGATCCTAATGTAGTGTTACTCACTAAGAAAATTCCATATTGTATTAACTAGTAGTCACAGTACCTGTAGAATGACAAAAACTTGAAGGTAGTTTTCACTACAGACAAATCAGTGCAAAATATTACATTGTGCCCATACAACACATGAAATGTCTCTGTGAGGTCAGTGACTATGGCTCTGACCATTAAATGGCATAGTTAGCTAAGTATACCACTTTTACCTGATAATATAAATGTGGAAATTCCATAAGCAGTGAGTCATTGTTTGGGTGTTGACAGAAGGCATTCAGAAAGGCTAAAAGGGAAGAGTAAAAAGACAATGCTTTGAAGCAAAAATTTCATTCCCATATATCCCAAAATTCTTATAACTTCCTGGCTTTAAAGGGCTATTCTTCATGAAGTGGCAGTATAAACCAGCAAAAATGATAACAAAAACAGCACTTTAGGAACCCTGAAAATATCCAGGTCCTCAAATAGACTATGGTTACTCCTAATTTCCACTTCCCTGTCTACCCTCTTGCAATGGTTTTATAGGGAAAAATTGCAGATGTAACAGCAAGTTGTTATTAATAATTACGTATTGCAGATACATTTATTTATTTATTTATTTATTTTATTTTACATTTGTTTACCGGCAATGTCCAACTGGGTCAAAGGCCCATTTAAAAGGGATGCCCAGGGAGTAAAGCTCCACTGAACAAAATTTACAGAAATGAAATAAAGTTTAACAGTAGTCAAAAGTAAAAACATTTTTAACAACAAATTATGTAAAAAAGGAGTATATAACAAATAATATAATACACAGTGTACAATTCAGAATACATAATGCATAGAATGCAATTCAAGTATAAGAGATGGCATTCAAGTATAAGAAAAGCCATTAATAAATCCTGAAAAAGAAATAGTAACATGAACTATAGATTTAAGGAAAGAGAGTTTAATGATATGAGTGACAGGGAAGTGAAGAAATAGATTGATGGTGGATCAGGATAAAAGTATAGGAGAGAAACTGAATAGAGTTAGATAGACAGTCAAAATAAGAAAGTCTTAGAGGTATAGAGACATATGTCAGCCTGGTATGGTACAAGAGCAAAGCCAGTTGTTGGTTAGGTGTTTCTTTAGGAGTTGTTTGAATTTGGAAGTGCTAGAAGTATTTAGTATCGCTTGTGCCCTATTCATCAAACATCTTCATCACAGCTACACATAATGCTGTCATTAACATTGCATTTGAAAAACAAAAAGGTAGTACACTGGGGACCCTATCAGTAGCTGGGTACGTAGTTTTACTTAAGGATCCTTGTTTCTCCTGCATAAGGTCAGACAGTGGTAAAACAATAAAAGACACTGTTGAAGGAATTACTGTGAATCATCTGATGAAGTTTTAAATTGTTGAAACAAAAGAGCTAATGAGTTCATTAAAATTATTTGCTGTAATTCTGCCCGTAGTGTATTGTATTGACTTTGGACTCATGACACTTGAACTGGTTTATCATTGAAATGGTCATTAAAGTTGTATTATGAGAAGAAAATGTAAAAAATAGTATGTGTTTATCCATCATCAAAGAGCAGCTATAGAAAGTTTGCACTAATGACAGCAGTTGTATATTCCTTTATGGATGATATTTTGAAATCACTGCATGATTTAATCACCAAAACTATTAATCAAATTACACTGATGGCAAGGGTATTTCACAAAGATTCTTAAAAGAAAAATAACTACAATGAATAATTAAAGAATCTACTTGGAGCAATAGTTGAAATGTTTTATGTATAAAGACTAAATCTATAAAAGCTTCATATAAACTGTTACCACCCTTATTTGGACATGATCATATCATAGTATCCTGCAATACAGAAGGTAAACAGCTTCCCTCCTCTTGTAAATGAGTCTTACAAAACAGAGATCAGTTGATAGTGAAAATGTATTTCCCCAAGGTAGTCTCTGCCTTGTCACAGTGAAACTGGATGGATTATTTCAGGGAACATAATAGAGATGTTATTTGGAAATTATCTAAAAATAAAATATTATCTTGTAAAATTACCAGCAGACAAAAATTAGAGAATAAGAAAAAAGGCCTTAAATTGAAAAAAGGCCACTAAAAGGTCAATAAAGCTAAAGAATAAAGAATGCAAGAAATGGATCATGTAAAGTAGCTAAGAAATGCTGCATTGTTTTATGCAAGCAAGTTAAATGTGAAATAAGAAAAGAAGTAAAATAAAACACAACCCATCAAGAATCATCACCAAAATCTACCTCTTTTTTCCTCATTTTCTACATGGGATGTGGTATCATGTCAACTGTCACTATCTTTCTCAATTCTTTTTCATTGGTCATGGCTGCCTGTCACAGGTCTTCTCTCATGCAGTCTGTCCCTCTCGTTGCTTAACACCCTTGTTTCCTCTTACTTTATTCCTGTCTCACTCAAATCTTGTTCACTAGATTAGCTTCTGCTTTCCTTCACATGTGCACGAATGTAAAGGACACGTGTTCAACCCCATTCATTTTGGTCTGGTCTCCTTGTGATGGAGCATAAAATGAGATGAAGGAATGCATAACAAGATACATACTGAAATATAAGTGCAGAAAGTCATGTGAATAAAAATACAAACACAAAGATTGCATGACTTAAATCAATAGTTTGTTAGCTTGCTTATTGTAACTAAATAAATACTGAACATATATTGTATGAGCTAATTTAAAGTCTATCTTTATTGGAGCTTTGCATATTTTTCTCTAAGCTGTTACCGTTTAATCTCATAAGGCCATTACTGGAATAGTATGCTAGAAAAGAAGAACTTACTTATAATTTGCAGTGGCACTTTGAAACAAATTGTCTGGTAGGCTTTTGGGGTCTTTCAAATTGTTTGATTTTTAGTGAGATATATCTCAAAAGGGGTGCTCAACTCGATAACTGGCCTGATCAATGATGCATTTAAAGCTATGTTAAGATATGCCAAATGTATTGAATGGCCACCCTCTAAAGCCTTTGTAACCTTGCTCTTTGGTGGCCAACTCCAGTTTCTTGCAGCCAAGGTAGCTTCAGAAGGCTTCCTATGCAATTGATTATGGAAGTGGCAGCCCAAGGTCTCACAGGTGAAGTGTCAATATCACCACTGACCTACCCAGTACAGCCATAAAACCTACAACACACCTTGTGACTCTCATGCTATTGATACTCTACTAACCAGTCCACAGGGCTACTTCACTAAAGCCAAAAGATGGGTATAATACCTATAGAACCCAACCATACTCTCCTTCCTGACTGATGTGGGAGCAGGATTACTGCATTATATCCAGCACCCTCAGAGTGTCATGTGCATACTCAACTGTATATGCCCACTGAAAGTTACTGATACCATCAAAAATGTATACCTACTGTGCACAATGACTGTAAAAATATATAACCCCCTGATTGCTAAAGGCTGCTCAACCAAACAAAAATATGCTTGTTTTCTAAATATTGTGCAGAATGATGATGTCTCATTGTGATGGAAAGGGAAAATTATCGTCAACTTGTTAGTCTTAAATACACTATTATATCCCCCTCACACAAACACATGAAAGCATAAACCATAGCAATAGACATTTTACATGGATTTCAACAAATACAATATGCTTTATTATATTGCTTCTGCCACAGCACATCATTGACCTTTTATTATGATTTATTTATTTTATGTTACATTTGTTTACCGGAAAAGTCCGACTGGGCATGGATCCCATTTTCAGTGGAGGCCCGGGAGAAAAGCTCCACAAAGGTTAGTACAACAAATGCAGTAAATACAATACATGATAATAAAGCACAGTACAGAGTCAAAACATAAAAAAGGTACAGTGTAAAGGCTAAGAAATAAGCAAAACATTTAAATATATTATAAGGAGCACAGTGTGCTACAATAAACAATATAATGTAATGTTGTCCTATTTCACCTTCATTCTTACAATGATGGGGTTCAGAACCCATCCTCAGGTCTGACTCGGCCCAGTACTTAGCTGAAAGTCTCAAACCTCGCTCGTGGCAAGAAGGTATCCCACAATGCAGTGGTGCAATTCCACAGATCTCATTTGCCACTTTATGAGGTTAGATGTGCTCATCTTGGCCGTGGCTAAATTCTGAAATATTTTTTCTATTACCTTTGTCTAAACTTGTTACATTTGCATATATTTAGCTTTTAGTCATATTAAATTTAGCTCATGTCTCCTTGCTGCTCTTTGTTAAATAGTGATTGTTTTTTCCCCTTTGCACGGCTTTTGCCATCACTTTCTAGCCCCCTTTGGTATTCCGTGTAGTGGTTATTGTTCATTTGTTAGTCTCCTTATAGCTCATTTAAGTTAGAGAGCTATTTGCCCATTTAAGTTAGAGGGCTTGTACTGTTCTAATGTTTTGTCTGGAATATAGAACTGTTTGAGTTAGAGGTTCTATTTTTCTTCCCCCTGGTTGTCTCTCCTTGTGTTGCCCTGTAATAACCTTTGGTGTAGCTTTAGCATATTAATCTTAGTTAAAAGAACTTTCTAGCTGTTGTTTTTGCTGTCACCTTTAGGGTCTTAACTTGAAAATGTCCAAAGACCAAAAAGAGAAAGAACATAAGCCTTTAGGCTTTAAGAAATGTCAAAAGTGCTTGCAAAAAATGTCCATCACAGATGGACGTGTTATTTGTGTTTATTGTCTTGGTGCCATTCATCTCCAAGAAGACTGCACCTTTTGTCATTCATTAAGTGCTAGAGTTCTTCAGGAAAGGAGAAACAAGTTGATTCTAAAAGGGCTATTAAAGCCTTCTTTTGAGGAAGCCATTCATAGTTCTTCTTCCTCTTCCTCATCTCCTTCCTCAAAAAAGGATACATCAGCTCAGTCGGAGCCGCCAGTCAAACTTCTTAAAATTTCAAAGGCCACTACTTCCTCGGCTCCACAGTCATTGGAGCCGTCGGAAGTCTTTTTGGTTGACAGGCCTGGTACTTTAGCTCCAAAGCCTTCAGAGCCACAAGATACCTCCCCTCAGAGCCAGTCCATTGATATTTTGCCAGTTTCTCCAACGCTGAGATCACCAATCCTTCATAGATCTCGCTCTCCTTCCATATCTTCCGGGTCTGCCAGAAGTTTATCTGATGATGATGTGGAACAGGTGAAGTGCAGACTCCTGAAGTCGCCGGCGCTGACTAAATTATTCTTGGCTCCCACCCATTTGGTCTCAGAGCCTACTGTATCCACTGTTGTTCCTCCTCCAAGCCAAGCTGGTCCTTCAGAGCCGGAGTGCTTGGTACTGTCTACTGTGAACCCGTCAGTTCCGGGACCTCCTTTAGTGTTCACATAGCCGACATCTGCTCTGACTCTCTCGGCTCCGTCTGAAGAGTCTGGGAGCCGGGGTTCCCTGATCAGCCCTGAGGGGAATTCTCGGCTCTGATCTTCTTCGATGCCAAGTCTACCCCTCGGAGCATCTGCCTGGGTTAGCATGGCTCCCACATCAGCCTCAGGTCTGATCTTGTTAGCTCCGTTGCCTTTGTCTGTCTCTTCGGTGCTGGGGGAGTCTTCAGAGCCCACGAGATCCACCTTTGAGCTGATGAGGTGTGTGTTGTCTACCAATTCAGCACCACAGAGGGATACCAGTACTCATCCCCCTAAGGCACCGGCTACTGTCTCGGCATCACCCATTCCACAGGTCAGCAGAAATCCAGAGCCACAGGATCCTCCAATGGTCGAATCCCTCTCCTCTGAGGCCTCCCCAGAATATATTTCTGAGGAGCCACCTCAGAAGAGACCTGCAAGAGGAAACATGTTAACTCCCCTGACAAGTCCATCACGTCAGGCACTGACCTCGATGAGTCAGAAGGGTCCCCACGGGCATCCTCTGATGATATCTCATTTGAAGATATTCTAGAGATCCTCAAGCAAAGAGGCAGCTGGCAGGCCACCACCCCTTCTGACGAGGAGTCAGTGTACCTGAAGGCTTTTGGGTCTCAACCTTCAGCTTCCTGGGTGTCTCATCGAAAGATGGGGGAGTCACCTGACACTATGGAACCAGTCCCTCGGAGGCCAAACAAATTTTTGACAGCTCCTTTGGGCAAGGATTTTCTAATTAAGGGGGTACCTGTAGATGCTATAGTGGTGGCAGCAGCCACCAAGAAGGAACTTGCAGAGACTTCCTCATCTGTTCATCCTCCGAATAAAGACTCTCAAATGATGGACAGATACGGGAAGCATGTCTTTTCTTCAGCGACTTTCTCACTGCTATCGCTGAACTATTTATCCCACTTTACAAGGCTACAAAGAGATCTACTGAAAGAGCTAGGAGATACTCTACAAGGTTCATTAGCTGCCGGTGTGAATGAGAAGGTCTCCTCCCAGCTATCCACCTTAAATTCCACTGTCAACTCCTCCATGAGGCTCATATCCTACACAGCAGATGGAGCAAGCAGGGCAGCGGGTTCTGGAGTTTTCTTTAGGAGACACTCCTGGATGTGTTTGTGCAATTTTGCAGAGCCTTTTAAGTCTACCTTTACTAATGCCCCTTTTGATGGTTCCTCACTCTTTGGAGCCAAAGTAAAAGACACTTTAACCCGGTGAAACAGGAAGGGAAAACTCTCTCTGCAATTGGAGTACATTTTTCTGTACCTTCAAGACCTTATCCCAAAGGCCAGAAGAGCGGAAAGATGTGGTTCAAAAGATCCCAGAGATTTTTCCAGGGCACATGGGGTGATACCTTCCCCAGGGGCAGAGGGGTAGGTAATAATGGTAGATGACACCCCAGATGCAGAGGGGGACTGCGAAACCAGGGTGACCATGATTCCTTTTGAGGACGCCCTTATCAGCGCTCCTGAAAGAAGGCCCAACTGCGCTACTCTGGAGGCAATCAGGGGAAGTCTATCAATGTACCCAGAAGCCTGGCAAATATTACAAACAACAATTGGGTACTAAATATAATATCCAGAGGATACTCCATCCATTTTTACAACCCTGTCATACAGACCAAAACAATCCCAGATGTTCCACCCAATCTAAGGGAACAAGCAACTATAGAGATTCAAAAGTTGCTCCACAAAAGAGTCATCCAAGAAGTCCCCGCAGACCTAATAGGATTCGGAACTTACTCAAGATTCTTTTTGGTGCCAAAAAGAACAGGGGACTGGAGTCCCATATTTGACCTAAGCATGTTAAATGAATCTGTCAAGAAGTCAAAATTCCGAATGGTGACACTGCAGTCTATACTTCCCTTTTTAGGGAAAGATGATTGGATGTGCTTGATAGACCTTCAAGAAGCTTACTACTGCATACAAATGGACAGGACATCAAGAAGGTACTTACACTTCTGGCTGGGAGCCAGCCATTACCAGTTCAGAGCTCTGCCCTTTGGTGTCACTACAGCCCCCAGAGTGTTCACCAAATGTATGGCAGTAGTCATGGCTCACCTGAGACATCTAGGATTCTGTGTGTTTCCCTATCTAGGCGACTGTCTCCTATCTGCCACCACCAAGCATCTACTACTACAAGCCAGGGACCTAACTTTGGACATCTGCAATCAGTCGAGCATTACAGTAAATTTTCAAAAATCTGCCTTGTTGCCCTGTTAACATATTACATTCATAAGCACAGATCTAGAAACTTCATCTATGGTAGCATGTCTTCCAACAGAAAGAGTTCTAGCACTCAGACAGCAAATACTTCACCTCCTTCCCAAGACCAAAGTGAAAGCAAAGATAATTCTAAGGTTACTAGGAACAATGGTCTCCATGATTGCATTAGTCCCTCTTGCCAGAATGCACATGAGGATTCTTCAATGGCTATTGTTCTTCCAATGGCCACTTCAACACTTCCGATGTCTCATCTGATCAGAATAATGGAATCTTGCAAGAACGACTTAAGATGGT
This sequence comes from Protopterus annectens, assembly GCF_019279795.1. Taxonomy (NCBI): domain Eukaryota; kingdom Metazoa; phylum Chordata; order Ceratodontiformes; family Protopteridae; genus Protopterus; species Protopterus annectens. Next base: position 1,089,210,618 of record NC_056739.1, on the reverse strand, counting down.
GGATACACTCCACTCGTGACAATAGGCAGACCTTTCATTCCACATCAACCAATAGCTCCAGTGACCACGGACACTTCCCAGATAGGGTGGGGGGGTATTATCTAGGAAGAACAGTTCAAGGTACATGGCAAGGACACGAAGCTCACTTGCATATAAATGTTCTAGAGATGAGAGCAGTGCTTCTTGCGTTGCAAGCACTTCAAGACTCTCTCCCTCTAGGGACTATTGCGATACAGTCAGACAATATGTCTGTGGTTTGGTACATAAACAAGCAGGGGGGAACCAGATCTTAACCCCTTTGTCAAGAAGCCCTAAGAGTGTAGCAATGGCCAGTTTCTTCCCAGCACTTTCTAACTGCAATGCACATAACGGGGAAGTCCAACATGATAGCGGACAAGCTGAGCAGAGCAATCCTAATGCCTGATTAGTGGTCTCTCCATCACAATGTAGTGGAAATGATTTTCCAAACATGGGGACAGCCTTGCTGTGATCTCTTTGCCACTCCCATGAATACCAAGTGCAGCAACGTCTTTACCCTAATTCCCCCTCCGGGGGAGACACCGAGAGACCATCTTGCTCATGATTGGCCCTCGGGACTTCTTTATGCCTTTCTTCCATTTCCTCTCATACCCAGAGTAATTCAGAAAGCACAATGCTCAGGAAACAGGTTAATTCTCATTGCTACCAATGTAAAGAAGCACCAACAGTACCACAGCTAGGAGATTTTTTTAAGTTAAACAGTACAAACAGTACACAGGTTAGCGTTTTCAGGGATCTACCCCTTCATCAGACAACTGTTGAAATTCCACACTCCCTTAAATACTTGAGTCAGTAACATGGTGATACAAGCAATTACCCTAATCACTGTTAATTAAAAGGAAACACAGCTGCCAATGCAGAATAAAAATATAAAACTAAATAATGCAATAAGAATATCTTACATCACACATTCCTTGTCCAAGCTAATGATACTGTTAAAACATGCATAGAAAAAATACATACAAAAAACATATAAAAAAATATATAAAATATATCTATGAAAAAAAATGTGTACAAAATACATCTGACTTGATACCAATGAGTATATGTACTAATGCATGTGCCTTGCTAAGAGTATATAGGCGTAATATAAATAGTGAAAGATATATAAATTAATGCTAAAATATACTTGTGTATTTACATGCACATAAAAGCAGCATATAGACAAGCATAAGTATAAAAATATAAAATATATATATATATATATATATATATATATATATATATATATATATACATACTGGACGTGCCATTCAATGGTTGAGCTTTTAAAAATGGTTTAAGCAACACCATTTGATTCAAACCCGGAGGTTTATCTGCATTAAATCGTATGATCCATATCTGTTCGGCAGCTTCTGTATCACTGGATAAATTACCTCATCTCTGTTTCTCCGACAATATCTGTAAAACTAAAAATTTGTAGATATGTTCTGGTCCTGTATTCTTAGTGTGCATGGCAATAGCACTACTTTCTTTAACATTTCTGATGTCTCTATAGTGTTCAAGGATCCTATCCTTTAGGCATCTATTAGTCTTGCCTATATAGAAACTGTAGCATGCTATACAATATGCAAAATAGACCACATCTGATGTAGTGCAGTCAACATAAAAATTATTACTGTAGCTAAAATTCATAAAGGGATGTGTAAATGTGCTGCCATTATGTATGTGCTTACAGGCTGTACAGTCCCTGCACATAGATGTACCCAATCTGTCAGACTTGTTAGTGGTATTGATTGTGGCACTTCTATAGCATAATTAATTTCTCAATGTTCTATTATTCTTAAACGTGAAGCTCGGCTCAGTCCCAATTATACCTTGTAGGCTGTCAGTCCTGGAAAGAATACCCCAATTTTTAGTAACAACATCACATACTACATTTATGTTGCTTGCAAATGTTAGTGGCATCCTAAGTGTATTGTCTGTACCTCTGTATTTATGTGTGACCACCTCTCTGTCAATAACTTGTCCATCCACCTCACCTGTAGTACGTGCGTCAAAGTAGGGTCTACATCTACCGCCCTATTACTCCAACCATGCATCTACGATACACCTAACTAACTAACAATCGCATGATCCTATATACTTGGCCTTTAATAATGTTTACCTTTGTGTGGTTAGGATGCATACTAGTATTGTGTAGGAACGTATTCTTCCTGACCTGCTTCCTAAATAGAATAGTTCTAATGTGGTTCAGGTCATCTCTCCTCACTTTGATGTCCAAGAAGTCCATTTCAGTAGTAGAGTACTTAGAAGTAAATCTAAGAAATCCAGTGGTGTTATTGAGGTAGGTAAAAAATGCATTCAACTCTGCCTCTGGACCATTCCACAACAAAAAAACATCATCCACAAATCTGACATACCAGTCAATATATCTACCATACATACTATTAGTTAATACGTAAGTATGTTCCCATTGGACCAAAGAAAGGTTGGCATAGCTATGGGCACAGGCCATGCCCATAGCCATGCCAACCTCTGTAAGTACTTCTGTTGTTGAAAAACAAAACATTGTTATTCAGCACTATGTCTAGCAGGGCTACAAATAGATCACTTTTTGTTCTTGTTAAAATACATTGGTGATTCTGCCTTCTTCTTAGAGCTCCTAGTGTGTTTAAGACCTCCCTTTAAGCCTCCCTTTCCCCCTTCTAAATCCCTTTTCCTTTTCTCTTTGCTTTCTCTTATCTTCTTGCTATCATCTTCCTAGCCTCCCTTCATCTTCAGACCTCAAGTTCCATTCCTTTCCTGATAACTTCTGCTAGAAGGGTAATAGAGTTGCTAGCTAGGGGTATCAGAGTTGAAATCTTTCTTATTTAAACCACCATATTGAATTTTCATGGGATAAACTTATCTGTACAAACCATCCTTACCTAAACTCTCTCTTCTCCAAAAAACATAAACCAAACTACCTAAACCTTTCCTCTTTCCCAATCATAGCAAGGCGGCAGCAAATGCAAATTACATCAACGTGCATAAACAAAACAAGATTTCTATTTGCATAGGACCAAAGACTTCAGAAAATTTGACCAATTATTTGTTTCCTTCTCTGATGCAAAAAAAGGAACCTCAGTCTCACAAATTACTCTTTTCAATTGGCTTTCAAATTGTATTACATTTGTCTATAACTCATCACACAAAGATTTACCTTCAAAGTGAAAGCTCATTCCAGTTCCTTAGTTCCTGTGTCTATTAGTTTTGAGTTTTTTTTGATGCCTTGAAGTCCCAGGCTTTCTCTCTTTGCTTTAGCTGTAGATGATTTAGGAAATTGTCATTAGTGTCATATGGCACTGTCCAGGAGGAGTGTGGGAGTCATGCAGTTGGAGTAAATGCTGATAAATGCTGAAGTGAAGTCAGAAATTCTTAAATTCTTTTGTTATTGGAGGGGGAGGTGGATTTAATGATCTACTTGTGGCAATATAATATAAAGTGGGAAGTTGGTCACTGATGACTGGGAGGAGGAAGAGAGGAGAGATGATATGAATGGTCTGTTGGTAGGAGATCCAGTAGGAGGGACTGCTTTTTTGGTTTATCTTTATCTACCCATGTTGGTGATGAGTAGTTGAGAGAACTATAGGTTAAATGGTGGTTTGGGGTGTGGGAGTTACAGGAGGACCAGTCGATATTAACATCACCTAGTATGATTGTTTCTTGGTGAATTTTTTAATAATTATTGTTATTGTTATTAGCAATAGTAACTGCTTATGTGCTGTGTCATATTGTATCATACATATACATCCAATCGTAAGTATTCAATTCATTTCACACAAAAGAAAGCTTAAATTTATATAATTTAAACAATGCAAACAACTAGTCAGTTTCTTAGACTTCAATACTACCACCCCACACATCTAGCATATATATATATAATATATATATTTATAGTATACCTATTGACAGTATACACCCCTGTGATCTGTTTGTGATAAAAATAATGACCATCATAATGTATTTTAATGTTGCTTTATGTAAACTATAGCCAGAGCAAAGTATTTGATTTGCTTCACACAAATGTACATCAGTCCTGCAAAGTCAAACTCCAGTCAGTTACATCAAAGCCGTTTAATTTCATGTCCTTGAATTCCCAACAGTTTTATCCACTTTGTTACCAGTGTATGCCTCAGTTGACTGATTGTAATAGAACAATGGTCTCAGTAATTAATTTCTGTTCCTTAAAACATCAAACACTTAATATCACTGTTTTTTTTTTTTTAATTAATGTATTCTTTATTTTGCATTACCTGTGTGCTTCACAAACAAAATGTATACTTATTTAAAGAGCTCATTCCTGGTAATACACACATATTGAATTTGGATATCATTATGTAAGATACATTCCTTAGCATATGAGCCTTTCAGTGTATATCAGGCAAAATCTTGGTGTCCTTGATTTCCCAATCTATCTAAGTTCATGTAGCAGCTGTAAATATAGTTAGTAACAAGATTTCTGACCTTCTGATTTTAACTTAACATATTACTTTTTTTCCTTACTAGGCACCAAGAATGAAATGTCCTTTGGACTAGAAATGTCACAAGCAGGATTTTCAACTCATGTTGTTGAGGTAAAGCCTTGTCATTCCTTGCCTAATGTGTTGGCTGTTTATTAACTTTATTTGTTTGGCTAATCTTCTGTACATCTAAAATGGGCTAGTACTCAGAAAACATTTTACAGATACCAGTGCAGTTACAACTCCAAGACTTAGACATGCTTACAACACAGAAGTATGACTTTGCCATTCACAGTTATGCAATGGGATATGGATGACAGATTGCAATAAACAGCAGTTTTTCTTACATTGTATTGATTAATATGACACACGGAATAAGTATGATTCTAAGTTGCACTCGGATATTGCAAGCCATTACTATGGTATCTGAATGACAGTGACAGAAACTGATGTTAAATCTTTGAAAGAAAAGGTTTGGTTCTTTTTTAGGACTCAGAGTTTATAAGAAAACCCATAGAGTTAAAGAACTAGGCAAACAGTGAGACAAGGATCTGTATGGATACAGTGGGGAGGGCATATTTGTACACTGGGAGAATTACAGATCTAATGAATGAAAAAATAAAACAAATGTAATAGAGATCTCAGTGACAGATGACTCACACACCATTTGGAAGTGAAAAGGTGGTACTTGATGATCCTTGCTTGTACTAAATTATCTGTATACAGCTCAGATAAATTAACAGTGCACCATGAAGTCAAACTTCTGTGAATTATTGCTTTAGATACTGCTTGCTTTATGTTAGTAACTTGGCTCTGTAGCTGTGGAAGAATTTTATCAATGATTTCGTAAGGATTTCCAGAAATATTTCAGTAAAATTCACTCTAGATAAATAGATAGGTGTATTATGCCACCATAGCATATTCACTCTACTAATTTGTCTTTTGGACACTATTTGTTGACCTTTATTATGATTTCATCAACTCATAATACTTTTCCAGGTTTTCTTCACTTATTAATGTCTGTGAAGAATCTAGTATTTTTACAAAAAAACAAAACATTAGACAATAACTGCTGTTCCTAGCCTCCTGTTGCTTTTGGACAAAATGTGGACAAAGAACATGAATCTGTGGCTTACAGCATTTCTCATAGTGTTTATATACCTTACAGCATGTTCAAAGCAGGAATAAAGGCTGGTGATTTAAATGTTCTAAAATGTATACTGTTCAGTGTTAAAAGTAATTACATTCATGAAGGAATTCAACATTTGATGTGTGAATGCAAGAAACACCCTTCTGCATCTTCAAAATGACAGCCGTTGATATACAATCAAGCACAATTTCAGCAATTTTTCTGTCATCATAGTCATTGACCCCTTTTTCCCATTTTTCTATATGGGACTGGGTGGTGTTGATTGCTGCCACCTCTGTCAATTCAATGCTACTATCCTACCTTCTTGGACAGTCATATCTAACTGCCATTGGTCTTCTGTCTTGTAATCATCTATTGGCTTGACATCCTCATCTCAACTTGCCTTCTTCCTGCCTCCTGCACATGCAACCAAGTCACTATAATCTCTTTTCCTTAACCTTTTGTTGAATTTGAGACTACTTTGGCTTCTGCTCTGATGGCCTTGTTTCTTTATCTGTCCTACAGTGTGCATCAAAACCACCCATCTCAGGCACCTTGTCTCCATCACCTCAAGGGTCCTCACCTGCTCTGCCTTCACTTTCCAAGTTCCTTTGTCATAGAGCAGTACTGGTTGCACCATCATTTTGTACATCTTACTTTTCATCTTCTTGTATAACACACTACCCTGACACTTTATGCTAGTTGACTATAGTAGCTTTCATACTAGATTTAATCTCCTCATTCAAACTTCTCTTTTCCTTAACATTCCTCCATCATATACTTCAGGCTGTTAACCTGTTATATTTTCCCCCCTTAAATATCAATTTTCAGCAAATTCAGATTTCTCCCATCTGCTGATAGAACCGCAGTATAGTATTCCAGTTCCCTATCATTTGTTGAGGTTTCTGTTCGGAGTCTACTTGTAATGCCACATCATCTGCATACAGCACTTTAATATTCATTCCCTTCTGACTGGTTTCCTAATGTAGCCCATCACCACCATGAACAGTAGTGGGCTCAGCTTTGTGTATATATAAATATAGATATATATATATATATATATATATATATATATATATATATATATATATATATATATATATAGATACACATATAGATATACTGTTCTTGCTTCTGTCATTGGGTCCTTGTACACAGCCTGCACTAATTTTACTAATGTTTCATGGACACCCAAATCAGCTTTCTTGAAATCTAGTCATATGTTTTCTCCAAGTCTAGGAATGTCCATCTGGACTCTTTTCTTATCTACAAATTCTTCTCACTATTTGTCTCACAAGCATTGGGTTGGTTGTGTTGCATCCCCCATCTTTTTTTCTAGGTCTCTGTGTATTCGATTATCACACACCCTGTCCAGCACCTTCATGCAATGTGACAGGGGTTTGATACTGTGTACTGCTTATAGTCATGGATGTCCCCTTTGCTCTTGTACACCGTTAGTGGACTGCTTATTCTCCAGTCATTTGAGGTACACCTTTCTTTGCATAACATACTAAGTGTAGTCAGGAGCTAGTTCTCCCCTAACTTACTCAGTGACTTGATCATATATTTTGTGACTTTATGGTGAGCCATCTATAGAATCAGAATCCTGAGGCTGCCTTCTGTGGATGCCTTATTGATAATATACCATTTTCCTAAACTTAACAACAATGTTATTTTAATTGTTGATGCCATTCTCTGTCCATAACATAGCAGTGTAAACATTTCAATGAGCTTTTCTTTTGATCCAAGAGAAGCTGTATACTATACGTTTACTATTTTGTTGAGAGTGACAGATCACCTCATACCATTATCTCCCATCTTACATAAATGGGTTTACTGGCATTAGGTTACCTGACAATGTATATTTTATAACAGGAAAACCTTACACTGTGATGAAGACAGGTTTCATTATATCATTGTCTTGCAGATCATTATGCTGCAGAGTTGCAAAAGACGCTATGAAGAATATAAGTCACACAGTACATCTTGTACTATAAAGTCTACAAATAGGCAAGGCCAGAACATTAAATTATATTGTCACTTCAGGAACTCACTACCCAAAACTTAGGCATTATTGCATATTTTCCTTTCTGTGTGATATTTACGTGCATGTATACATATTTATTTGTTTACTATTTATTAAACTGGTAGGTGGACTGATCAGCTGACCCTTTTCACCCATGCCCCAAACTCAAGGTGCAATAATACAATATACATGTGTAAGTACTAAGTATTGTGCATCAGAGTCATATAAAGGAAGGTAATGTGTCACGACAAAGTGATATTCAGATCTCTTTTTTGTAAAGAATATGGATCAGAAGGCAGTTGAAGTTACCTCTATTTCTAATGTTAGGAAAACTAGTTAACATATGTAGTAGCATTTAATGTATTATTTTATTCTTATGCTTTCCTGATTGCTCTTTTTTCCTGCTTTCTTTAAATGAAATGACATGAAACAGAGGTTTACATTGTTACAAAAGTATGAATGAATGAAATGAGATGAAACAAAGGTTTGCATTTTTATAGCAGAATAATATGAAGTGATTCCAGGCCACTGTGCTAAGTGGATCACCCTCATATGGCCACTGTGCTAAGTGGATCATTCTCATATGGTCAGAGAGGTCCATACACAGACCACTGATTGTGGTGTATACAGTTTTAGCTTCTTTTATAGGTCACCTTAATGTGAAAGCACTAAGAATACAATGGGGCCTAAATGAAGGCATGGAATGGGTACTTTCTGGATTACTAAACATTTGTGATATTTGATGACAATAAACAGCACTAACAGATGTAGGGTCCCGTGGACCATGGGTTTGGTTATTGGATGGGTTTACTTGATGGGCCCCATTTTATAGTCATTTACATTTCAAAATATCATGCAGCTGCATGCCAGTAAAAGATAGTTGTGATAATCCTGCCAGTCCAGAGGTCATCTGATGGTATGAAAGACACAAAACAGAAATAATACTTATTCCATTCCCAGTTTTCCAAGTAAGGTCACTGAAGAAATATACTCTCTCCGGCATGTCATGAGCCACCCTGGGGCATTCTCCAGTCAGCCATGCCTGGAACATCTTCAGATGAAGTTACCCAGATGGCGTCTTTATAAGATGTCCAAGCCCAGTCAGTTCAATCCTTTCAATCTAATTAATCTTCAGCTCCATTATGAGCATCTACTGGATCACTAATCTCCTCATCTTATCATAGGGAGTACACCCAATGACCTTGCAGACAAACCTTATTACCACTACTTGTACCTGTTTTTGCATTCTTTTAGTCATGACCCACATGTCGTGACCATAGTTGAGTGCGAGGCATAGAATAATTGATAAACTGGAAGCTCTGTCTTTAGTGCAGCCATGACTCAACCATCACATCTGGTTTAGCACATACCAGACTGCAGCTGCTGTTCCTATTCATAGGTTCATAGGTTCATAGGAGGTTACTAGGCTAGCAGCCCTAGACCCTTTATAAGCCTAACCATGTTAATCCCAGGTTGCCCAAAATGTCCTTGGTTAGATGTACATACTTTACAGATCAACATCAACTACCCCGGCCATGATTTCTTCAAGTGTCTTGACCTGACACTCTCATAATTCCCTTTGCCTTTACTAATGAACAAGACTAAAGGACCCTAAGGTGCTTCAGTTCCTCCATTTTGAGTAGTTATCAACTTCACCATCCCGCTGACTAGGGGAAATTTGGCCAAGGCACTGAACTCCACTCTTTTCAATAAGTGCAGTGGGATCTTTCACATCCACCTCAGCTACCACCAACTCAGGCAGATGAGGCTCAAGTTTAACATCTCCTCTGAAGGAGGCACACTCAGAAATGCAGCACCCTTTCTTGTGCTGCACTATATTGTGAGTAATGGAAAATTAAGCCACGCATCTGGGGTGGAACTAGAACTCACAGTCTTCTGATCTTCCAGCACTAAAGGTGAAAGTGATACCAGCTGAGCTACTGACACTTTGAACAGACAGTAAATCTGCAAGCCTTAAAGAAGGTTCAACAGTAGAAATCATGCATATTGTGATGTGTATGATGCCTGTGTGTATTAGATATCTACATCTATCTATCTATCTATCTATCTATCTATCTATCTATCTATCTATCTATCTGTATGTAAAAGTACTATACAATAATGGAAAATATATTGTCTCCAGGAAGAATGCTGCAGTAAACTTTAGAGTAAAAATCCTTTGAAAATACTGCACATACTATTACAGAGTTGCCTCAGTTACAGTTTTTCCTTTATTTCTTGAAAGCCATATGCCTACTGCAGCACTCTTCCTAAAGACAAAAGTTATGATGCCATCAAATCAAAGATTTACTTAGGGAGACGAAATATAGCAACACTTAAAAGTTGTGTAATAGTGTTCTTTTTGACAATTCACTGAAATACATGATTATTGCAAAGTAGAAAGTAAGAGGTATTTGATACATTAAAGTACAGTGACATACTACATTGACTCTTTGATGATAGACATGACAGTGACCAGAACTGTTTGCTTTACATAAATAATGTCATCTTGACCGGGACATGTACCAACGCACATGAAATGTTTACTAAACTTTTCTTGGTTCTGATCTCTGCCTCGATGTTGGTACTTAAAAAAATGCAAGAAGGTACATTGTCTCAAGAAGAAGTCTCTGCTTGCTAGCACTAGGTAAAAGCTTGGAAGATTTTTAGTTTAATGTCTGTCACATCCTGTTTGCTGAAGTTCAGAACACATTTATATATGTATTAAAAAGTGATTAAGATCTAATAGATATGCCTTTAACCAGCACAAATACACTTTAAACAGTGAGAACTTCTTAAATAAATGAGCAAACTTTAAGCTTTTACTCAGAATTAAAAACAGAAAGGACAGTTTTATTTATATATGCACTTCCCAAGCTCCATACAACTAATTTTAGCTTCACATTGCTCAAGCATCCTAAAACAGAGCTTACATACTGAGGCCTATGAAAATACATATCCAATCCAATAACATGATTCAGGATATCTCATATATATTTCCTTTAGCGATTAGTATGACAGTTTGCCATGCACTAAAATAGGTTTACATTTCTTGTCCTAAATCACTTAGCTTTCTGTTGGAACATGCCAGTCTGTGCATAAAATCAGCATTTCAAACCAAATATCTTATAAGTTTCTGGTAAAGATTAGATTAACTTTATACTACAGTTGCAGGTAAAATATCACTGAAAAACAAGTCTCATATCAGGGGTGTTAGTATCTACAAAAATGCAAGCATTATTGTTTTTTTTTTTTTTAAATAACCAAATCTATTTTGACCCATACTTTAGACTCTTCATTCAACATATCTTCAGTGTGATCACTGCAATGTCACTAATTACAAAAATTAAATCTTTACAATCTCAAAACTGAAAACTTTAAAAGTATATTAAACTTGCCTGCATGATTATTTACATTCTGTTAATTACACAAATACTTTAATGATGAAGTAATCATTATTATACAATGACCCCCCATTAATATTCCAAAACGTGCACGCTGATTGGTTAGCATGCCCGTTGTAAATCAGACTTATACTAATGGAAAAAGGTCTGGTCGCCCGGACTTTTTCCATTAGTATAAGTCTTTTTATTTTGTGTGTTGGACAGCAACGGAGAATGGAAGGGCTTTGTTGCTGTTATCTCACTATGTTAAATGAGTTTAACATAGCGAGATATCTTAAAAAAAAAAAGCAACGGAGATAGGAAGATCTCCGTTGCTTTTTTTTAAGGTATCTCACTATGTTAAACTCTTTTAACATAGCGAGACACCTTTTAAAAAGCAACGGAGATCTATATATCTATATAGATATATAGATAGATATAGATATATAGATATATATATATATACACACACACACACACACAAACACACACACACACACACACACACACACACACACACACACACACAGTGGATATAAAAAGTGTGCACACCCCTGTTAAAATGCCAGGTTTTTGTGATATAAAAAAAATGAGACCACAATAAATCATTTCAAAATTTATCCCACCTTTAATGTGACCTCCAACCAATACAATTCAGTTGAAAAACAAACAAATCTGTTAGGGGAAAAAATATAAAAAATAAAAAATGTACAATAAGCTGGTTGCATTAGTGTGCACACCCTTAAATTAGTACTTTGTTGAAGCACCTTTTGATTTAATTACAGCATTCAGTCTTCTTGGGTAGGAGTCTATCAACATGGCACATCTTGACTTTACAATATTTGCACACTCTTCCTAGCAAAAGCACTCCAAATCTATCAGATTGCGAGGGTATCTCTTGTGCACAGCCCTCTTCAGGTCACCCCACAGATTTTCTATTGGATTTAGATCTGGTTTCTGGCTGGGGCATAAGTAGTAGGGGAGCAATAGGGAAGGTTGAAAGGATGTTGGGATATATATGATGGGCAGGAAAAGAGGTGTTAGTTTGAGTAGTTGATGTAGGGGTATAGAGTGTAAGGTGGGGGGATTTAGCCAGGTGGTGAACATGTGCAGATCCATAAGTGCTTGAGGTGTTCCTTCAAGAGTTTTTTAAATGTGTCCTTTGAGACAGCTGAGGTAATAGACGTGGATAGGGAGTTCCAGATTTTGCCAATATAGTTGGGGAAGAGGGAGTCACCTGCTGTGTTGGTTTTTGGGATCTTAATTAGTCTTTTGTTGCTAGAGCAAAGTTGTCTGTTATTAGCTTGGGGTACTAGCAGATTAGCCAGTGATGGGGTTTTGTCTGGGAATAATAGGAGGTTGTGGGCAAAGGATAGTTGATAATAGTTCAGGAGATTAGGGAATTCAAGCCAGTCAAGTTGCTTTAGGGATAGGCAGTGGTGGACACGATATGGGGCACCTGTTGCTAAGTTTGCAATTTGATTATAGCAGGTGTTGAGCTTGCCACTTTAGGTTTTGGGTAGTTTGGTGAGTATGGGCGAGGAATAGAATAGTGTTGAGAGAAGGTGAGTCTGAGCAATTGTTATCCTACCAGTTTGTGTTAGGAAGGGTTTATTTTTATATAAACTATTCAGTTTTTTTTTAATATTTTTAATGGTTTGGTTAATATGATGATCAAATTTGAGGGTATTATCGATGGTAACTCCTAGCAATTTGGTGTGAGTGTCAGGGGAGATGATGGTCCCATCTCTGGAGACTATGCTAAATGGAATGTGTTTGGTGGTAATTTTGGTGGGTGGGAACAGTATTTTTTTGGGGGTTTAGAATTAGGTGTTTGCTACAAAACCAGTTTTCTGTGGTATGGAAGACTTGTTATGTTATAGAGAGAAGTGTCGGAGGGTCATTGGCTGAACATACAAGTGTAAAGTCATCAGCATATTGTATAACTGTTGTATTTTGACAAATAGTGTGAAGATTGTTTGTGAATATGGAGAATGGGAGGGGATCTAAAATGGATCCTTGTGGGACCCCTGTATTGATGGGTAGCAGTGAGGATAAGTTATTGTCCCACCACACTGCTTGTTGTCTCCCATGTAGGTAGTTCTGAAACCATACTAGGATTTGATCACTTAGGCTGAGATCAGCAAAGGCATGTAACACTTTGGTGGCATGATTGACCATATCAAAGGCCTTGGATAGGTCCAGAAATATGGCAGACTTTAGCTTGCCTATTTGTTTGTTTTGATTGATGACATTTGTGAAGGAAAGTAGGGCAGTGGTAGTGCTAGGGGCTGGCCTAAATCCATGCTGTGTAGGAGAAAGCAGTTGGTTGTTAAGCAGGTATGGCATGAGTTGGTGGTGCTGGCCTAAATCCATGCTATGTAGGAGAAAGCAGTTGGTTGTTAAGCAGGTATGGCATGAGTTGGTGGCAGATGCATTTCTCAAGTATTTTGGCCAGAGGAGACAGAATGGCTATGGAACAGTAGTTGGTGAGATCGGTGGAGGTTCCACCTTTATGGAGGGGGATAATATAGGAAGTTTTCAAGATGGGTGGGATTGAGGTTTCTGTGATAGATCTATTTAGTAGGATAGGTATGGGGAAGGCAAGTTCATTAGCAGCCGGCTGAAGGAATTCAGCAGGTAGTTTATAAGCTGCTAGTGAGGTAGGTTTGAGTTTCAGTAGTAACTTGTTGATATGGTTGGTTGGGATGGGTAGAAACTGGAAGGAATATTTAGGTCTATCTGCAGGTTGTGGATGATTAGTAGTAGTAGTTGTTGCCTGTTTTTGAACAAGGTTAGCAATAGTCTCTATGAAATATTTGTTAATGATTTCATTAGTGGAAGTAGGGGATGGGGTGGAGGGGCAGCCAGGGTGGAGTATATTGTTTATACCTGCCCAGAATTTCTAGGGGTTGTTTTGGTGCTTGTTTTGTAGGTCAAGGAAATAATTATTTTTATCTAGGAGGATTGACCTTTTTGTTTCATTTCTGAACTGCTGGAATTGTATCTTAGTTGCTGGGGTTTTAGTGGCTCTCCAGGTGTGCCAGGCTTTGTTCCTGTCTAAAATTCTCTTTTTAGTCTGTTTGGTGAGACAGGGGGCTGTTTTAGTTTTGAGTTTAATGATACGGGGTGGGGCATGGGCATTTAGGATCCTTAAGGTGTTGTTGAAATGGTTTATGGTTTCTTCTAGAGGTAAGGTCTTTAGTATGCACCAGTTATGGTGCTTTAGTTCGAGTTTGAATTTGTTGGGGTCAAAGTTTTTGTGTTGTGGGTTGTTATTGATATGGAGTTATGGGTGGATTGGGTTTTGAGTTTTAATAGAAAAGTGGGTTGATGGTCACTGAGGGTGTCTGGGAGGACACCTGCCTGGTATGGGGTGTTTGTCCTGTTAATTAATATCCAGTCTAGGAGGCTCTCTTTAATTTTAGGAGTTCCTAGTGTATTGCTACTTTGGATAACTTGTGAAAAGTTATAGAGGTTAATATGGTTGGTTGAGTTTAAGGTTGAGCAGGTATTCCAATCTATGTTGAAACCACCGAGTATAATCGTTTCCTGAGGGAGGTTTTGGTTTGACCATTGTAGGAAGGCTTCTGTGGTTGGGATGTCACTGCCTGTTGGTATATAGCATGTGACAATGTTGAGTGACTTTTTGTTGCTATGTTTGAGTTTAGCTAGGAAGATTTCAGAGTTGGTGAAAGTGGGAATATCTAGATTAATTGTGGTAATATTTAGGGTATTCATATAGAGTAGGGCTACACCCCCTCCTTTTTTACTTAATCTATCTTGGTGGAGTACATTGTAACCTGTAGGTAGAAGTTCTTTGTCTGCAGTAGTGGGCTTTAGACAGGTTTCTGTCAAACATAATATATCAGGGTTGTAGATGGAGAGTAGTGCTTGTAGTAAGTGTACCTTATTATTAACACTTTGAATATTTAAGCACATAGTACGCTAGTTTTTGGTCTATTGGTTAGTAGCTGGTTTGATGGGAGAGTGGTATCTGCTGGGTTGGTTTGTGGAGGGTTAGGTCCTGGATTTGGGTGAATATCACTTGCAATTATTCATTGGCAGTGAATGTGGTGGAGGAATTTATTAAGTTTAATTTAGATGGCAATGTTCTTGTTAGTAGTAGGTGATTTGGGGGTAATCAAGATGATCCTAAGTGGGTTTGGTGTTATAGTGATGTTATGGAAGAGGTTTGGTGATATAAGTTGGTTGTAATGAGGAGTGCTGGAGTTATAGGTGGAGGTTTGTTTTGTAGAGGTAGTGAAAGTTGTGTGTAGTGTGATGTGATAAGAGGTAAGGTAGAGGTTTAGTGTTAGGATTGCTAGGATAGAGAGTTTGCATGAGAGTGAGGTGACTAGGTTGTGACAGTGGGTGGGTGTCATTGTTGTAGGTGACAGTATGTTAATTGGTAAATGTAGTGGGGGTGGGATAGGAAATGTAAGGTCAGTGAAGGAATTTTCAGAACCTGCAACCATTCCTCCAGTTCTGTCAGTTTTGGAGGATGTGTGTGTCACTGCCAGCAATGTTTCTGACTGTCAGCCTACTTCCCGAAAAAAGTTAGAATGTATAAAGTTCCGCAGTCTTTTACGTTTTTTTTTACACTCATCCAAAACCTGACCTAGTAACTATATCTTTAGTTAGTCCTGCTGCTGCAAAACATGTGGTCAATTCCCAGCCTACTATTTCTAACAAGCATAGAAAGATTATTGATAAGTACTGGAAAAAATGTATGGTCATACAACTTTGATTTTCAGAATTTTGAATTGTCAGGCTCAAATGTTAAAGTTTATTCTGACTGTTTTGTTAAAGTGTAAAGAATGTTTTGTCTATATTTTCTTATTGCAAGGAAAAATTCTTTAAGTAATGTAGTTCCTTCCATTTCATAGGTCACATTGTTTACACTGTGTGCATGACTCAGTTGATACTTCTTCTAGGGCTGTGGTCACTTGTACTGTCTTGAGGAGGTCTGTCTGCCTCAGTACTTAGAACCACCCAGATAATGTGAAAAATGAGATTTTAAATTCTCTGTATAGATACTGCATAGATTAGTGCTAAGCTAACTGCTCTTACAAGCAATTTTAAGCCTAACCAATTATCTTTTGTGAGACTCAAACCCTGCACCTTATGTTTGCAAGACAAACACCTTAACTATTAGGCCACCCTCCCTCCTTTGGATAGAGATTTAGTTTTGGATTCCTCTGCTGCAGAAGTTATCAAAAAGTGTGATGAAAGAAGTAAGTTAACCCAATGAATCTCTAAGAGAGTTCGGCCCTCCATTTCTAAGAGATTCTCTAATCCTTAATCCAGTTTCAGCAAAAACAAAATAAACCATCTCACCAAAATTGCGGTAAATAAATGTTTAAGAAGAGATGGCAGGAGGGTTCCAAAAAGTATTCAGACCCCCCTCCCCAAAAACCAAGGACAGTCCAAAAAATCAGCTTGACTATTTAAGGGGACTCTTACCTAATCTCACCCTGGTAGTCCTTTTTCCTTTCAATAAACTATGAATCTTCACTTTTTTCTTTGGAAAAAAATAGTTTCATACAAATGGATTCTGAAGATCATTCATCAAGGTTGCATATGGCAGTGGGAGGAAATCCTTCCTTTCCAGGGAGTAATTACTCACCTTCAAGACCAGACTCCTCTATTTCCCACATGTCCTTCAACACATGCTGTCTCAGGGACTCATAAAAAAGTTCCTCCTTCTTCCCAGGTTTGGAAAGGGTTTTATTCAAAGATGTTTTAGTGCTAAAGAAAGAAAGAAGATTCTTGAAGAAAGTTCTGGTTTCTTTTTTTCCTAAACCTATTTGTAATAGTGTCTAAGTTCAAAATGCTGTCACTTCACAACTTGTCACCTCTTCTTCCTCTTTCAAGTTTACTGGTAACAATAGATTTAAAAGATGCTTATAATCACATCTCATTTCATCCAGGCACCTGGTGTTTCCTAAGGTTTTGTGTGTCTATATCAACATTATCAGTTCCCTACCTTACCCTTTGGACTAGCGTTGCACCAGGAGTGTTCACAAAATGTCTAGTTCCAGTTATAGCTCATTGCAGGCTACAGGGAATTAACATTTTTCTATATTTAGATAACTTGCTTATCTTTCCACAGTCTTTTTCAAAGTGTCTGGAATCTCTCACTTGGGTGAGACTTCCTCTATCACAATTTGGAATTCCAGGAGAAAATTCAAAAGCCATTTTGTATGCCTTCACACAGGACTGTGTTCCTGGAATGTCAGCTATTAGCTTCAGTTCTAAGAGCTTTTCTTCCACAGCAAAAAATAGATCTGTATCCAGATTGATTGCGAAGGTTTTCCACTCAGACTTTGATCACATAAATATAAAATAAACATTTGCCTTCATCAAAGCACTGCATTTGCTGGATCGTATTTGGTCCCCAGGAACTCTTCAAGTTGTTACAGACAATACCACAGTCATGTGACACATCAACAAGCAAGGGGGAAACCATTTTATAAGAGTAAAATTGTGTGTCAGATTTGTTGAACAAGTACAAGGGCATACCTGCACTAATGGAAACTAGACTGGTGGAGTCTTCTAATATTTGATCCATATGTGGGGAGTTCCTCAAGTAAATCTATTTGTCTCCTCTCTGAACAATCTATTGATAAGATTATGTTCCAGGAATCCATGCAAGAAGGCTTGGAAGACAGATGAGTTTCCTTTCACTGGACAGGGATTGTTCTGCATGCTTTTCCATACTTTCCTCTAATATCCAAAATACTTCATAAAATTCAGAAGGAATCACCCAAGATCCTTGGGGTGACTTCTTTCTGGCCTAGACAACAGTGGTTCTGCCCTGTTTTGGAAATGGCCAGGGGCAATTATCACAAGCATCCTCACAGAATGGATCTACTCACGCAAGATCAGGGATGTTTGATACACCCCAACCCAAATCAGCTTCACCTGTCAGCCTGGATGATAGAGTTTTATTTCCCATTAGGCACCTGTTTACTGAGGATGTGCAGTAGGTACTCATGGAGAAAAGAAAGAAAGCCTGCTACTAGAAAAATCACGTTAGCAAATAGAAAAGGTTTTCTAGTCAGTGAGAGCAATGTAACCAGCACCCATTCAGGACTAGTATCTCTCTGGTTTTACAATATTTGTGTGAGTTAGTATCCTATGGCCTTTCTTACTCCTACATCAAGGTTCATTTATTGGCCATTTCAGCATATTAGTCCATGGATCCTCTTCTTTCAGTGCATTCTCATGTCAAAGTGTTTTAGAAAGAGGTAAGGGGTTTTGCATAAGAGGCCTCCAATAAAACCTTTAGCCCCTCCTTGGGATCTACATTTTGTGTAAGAGAAGTTAAAACTTGCCCCATTTGTACCAGCTAATCTGTCTGACATGAGGTTCTTAACATGGAAAAGTCTGACCTTTGCAAAAAGGATAAATGAATTGCAAGCTCTAATGGTGAGTCAACCCTATATCATTTTCCACCAAGCCAGGGCTTATTTGTGATCTAATCCTTCTTTTATGCATAAAGTGGTATCCAATTTTACATTAAGCCAAACTATCCATCTCTTCATTTTCTAACCTGAACTTAAACATGAGGGAGAAAGGATACTCCATAACTTTTTCACAGACAATGCAGGCACTATCTTGACAGAACGTAATTTTTCAGATCTTCAGATCAGTTGTACATTTCTTGTTCATGTAAGAAGAAGGGACAATCTGTGTCAAAACAGCCTATTTCCAAATAGTTGCTTCAGGCTATTCCCTTTTCTTATACTCACCACAGCAAAACAAATCCAGGGAGGGTCAAGGCCCACTCTCTCAGGGATTTGGCTCCATCTATGGCTTTTTGGAAAGGGTTTTGTTCTAGAAGTAATCTAGAAGAAGCAACCTGATCCTCTATACGTATGCTTATAAATCATTACAAGCTGATTACTTCTTTAGGTTTAGATCAGGTTTTGCTAAGACCATTCTCCTGTGGATCTTGGACCCTTCCCATTTCACCTTCTAAATGTAGTAAATGCTGGGGTACTCTACACACACACACACACATGAAAACTATATACCTGGATTGGCAATTCAGTGGGGTAAAGCAAAGTAGCTTTACCTTGATCAGATTCTCCCTTCAGAAAACATAGGTGCAATGCAGGTGATAGCTGCATACATTTATGCATTTTCTGCACTGCTCCCTATAGATCTTGCATACAGATGTTTGTGAATTGTCATGTTATAAAAGAATCCTTGCAGAGCAGTGCATTGGGATTCCAAAGGTTCTAGTCCCTAAGGTCAGCCTACAGACTACCGAATTTGCATACAGTTCCAAAAAGCTTCACTGCTCAGTAGAACAAATCTTGTATGAATTGGAATCCCTTGCTTATGGTGAAAAGCCACTTCAGTGCTTTTGCATAGTAGTCAAGAAGTCCATAAATTCCATCACCGGTCTTTGCAGAGAGTGACATCACCTTGTTTAGTATATCAGCAGTGGTGTTGATATTTCACTACAAGTAGGGCATGCAAGCAGTGGAGTTTTACTGCACTATTAATATATTAGCGTTGGTTAGCAGTTCTACAGCAGTGGTATGGAAGCAGTAATACATTTGTGTGAAAAGGCTTCACTAATGATTTTCTTGGTACATTGCAGAAGTGCAGAATTTTCCTGTTGGGTTACATCTGTTGCAATTAAAATTTTCTTTTTCCATCTTGTCTTCATGCTGTCTGAAGGTAATTTTGACTTATACCAGATATGTGCTCTTGAATGCAATGAAATTTTCTATGTAACATCTCCTATAGTTTGATTTGTTTACAACAGGTTTACTTTTCTGCATCATAGATAGGTGTCCAGTAATTATCTGGTCTTGTTAGATTCATCTGCAGATATTAGTGATAAAGTCAACATACAAGATAATGTTCATACCACTCACTTGTCCTGATTTATGCAGAATGTCCAGATTCTTGCCTCATATTTCTGGCCTTTTCCTCATACAATTTGTGCTTTTTGAGTAAATCATTGAGGATTGAAGCCACTAAATGAAGACATACATTTGAATTTTGGGCTTCATATCCTTCAGAAAATGCGTGGTAATGCAAGACCTATTATTCTAGTAGCTTTCTAAGTTTATAAGAGTAATATTCAAAATCTGTCCTTCTTTTGGGGCCTTTGTCCCCATTATTTTGGCTTTGTCTAGATTTCTTGTGCTAAGAGGTTGAAAGATATGGCAGTGTTGAGTGCATAGCCGGCTTTAGGCACCAGCAAACCCTGCAGTCGCTGGGGGACCCAACCACAACAAGTTATCTTATCCTGATATTTTGTTATATGTCTGTCAAACCAAGAAAAGCTAGTACAGCATTCTTGTATACTTAATAAACCGCATGGATAAAAACTCTTATGTATACCTCCTTTAAAATTCAAAGATATTTCTGGTTGTAGTAACAGTCTTTTGTCAAGAAACAGGCATCAGAATTTCATTAAATAATTTACCACTGACATGGTGCCCCTGGCTTAGTTAAATCCTGTTGTTGGACATTTTCTCCATTAAAACTAACTACATAGTCAGCTTTAGGTCCCTGTTATATCTGTGACTGCAGCCCCCCCCCCCTTAATCATCCTTGACTGTGTGGGAGCCCCACAAAAGCTGCTGCTGGTTGGGGAAAAATGAGGAAGAAAAAATGTATTAATTTATTAATTACGCTCTTTAACCTGAACAGGACTGTGATATGACCCTGTTAGGATGAAGTTGATAATGAACATGAGTACTGTAAGCACTAGAGAGATCAGCAGCCCAGATTGACTTATCTCAGTGCAAACTTTGGATTTTAAGAAGAGCTGATAATTCTAATCAACAGGGATAGTTTTTTTCTTTCAGTGAGTTTTATAAATACCAAATAGTATAACTCTCAATTCCATTGCTTAAGAATTCAGTGCAATCCCAAAAATAATAGAACAAAGGCTCAGAATCAGGATTACATTTTAAATATTACTCTAATGCACTTAAAAGGTTAGTAGAATAACACCCTTTGCATGAACATGTATTTTTGGACAATAAGTATAAAACTCAGATATCTGGATTGATTGAATGTTTGTAATCCTGAATGATTTACCAGCAAATCAAACTTTTTGTGAAGGAGAAAGCAGAAGTATGAACAAAATCAGGAAAGGTGTGTGAAACCAGGGACAGGGACAGGTATGCATTACTGCTCAATGAGGGAAATAAGTGACTTACCCCTGCTGCTGTCTGACAACTCAAAAGCAACAGTCACTGATCTGGTGTGGCAGTACCAGTGTTGCACAATTTAGTGTTATTTGCTAAAATTGGTATTGCTATGGCTTATGGTTGTGTGTTTCTGCGTATGTGTGCAAAAAATATCACTGATTTTTATCTGTGCATGCACCCAATAATGCCAGGACACAAACATTATTCTTCTGGGTATCAATAAAAATGTACTTAAGTAATTATATTTCAAAAGTAAGACATAAGATATATCACAGAACATTCAGACACTTAGATCTTCTTGGAGTCTGGTGGCCCCCACTCACCAGACTGTATAAATGGATACTGGGGGCTCCCATAATCATCTTTGACTCTGCGGGGACCTCCACAAAAGCTATTGCTGGTTGAAGAAAAATGAGGACAAAAGATGTTTTGATTTTCTGATTGAGCTGTTTAACCTGAACAGTGTGGAGATATGACCCTTTTAGGATAAAACTGATAATAGCCTCTGGTTTCAACCATACCCATTCTAAAACCAGCCCTGCTCAAATGAATGTGTACAGAAAGCTACTGCAGGTCTTGGGATTGTATGGTTATTACAACTTTAATTTTCATCACAGTCAAACCTTGGAGGTGTGCTCATGAAGTCATTATAGCTTGTGACTGAGCTGAGGACAGTGTGGTCATTGTTTATGTACTTTTCTCACAGACATCAGAGATGTAAAATGAAGGTTACTGTAGCTTGTGTAAGGGTGGTGTACTGTCTAAGAGCAACAAATTAGAATATTTTACAGAAATCATTCTCACAATCACACATCAGGGACATATACATGGGGCTGACTTTGAGGGTTAGGGGTGAGGAAGCATGCTATGTATACATATATCAGCAGTCATTTGAAATATATGGCTAAGGCAATTTAAACCTCTGCTTTCATCCTAGTCTAACACCAGAGGGATGTATAGGCAGTGACTGTCCTTTGTGGGGGGTTAGGTAAGGAGGCAGCATTCCCAGGTAAGACCTATGTATTCCCACAACTGGCTTGTTAGTTAATTGTGAGCTACTATTTTGTCATCTTTGAACATTAAGCCTTGGGCAGAACTTATGTGTTCCTTGAAAGAAAAAAAATAAGACTGAAATTCTTTTCTTTTTCATGATTTTTGCTTAGGCCACCATTGGAGTAAAATGCTGAGAAAAATGCTCTAGACTGCATCCCAGGGCACATATATAACCCCTATGCCTTTGGAGGCACCAGCTTAATTGAGTTATTTCCTAAATGGTTATTACTGTGCTGTCTTGGTCAGGAAAGGTGTGCTGATAGGATGCAAGGAAAAAAAAATAAAGCTGAACAGCAACATTGAATTTCTTTCCTTAATAATATTTATTTATTTATTTATTTTATTTTATTTTACATTTGTTGACCGGGCTAGTTCAACTGGATATATGTCCATTTTCAGTAGAGGCCCGGGGAGAAAAGCTCCAAGGCAGATACATTATACCAATATGTATAAGGTTACAATTTAAAAACAGTATATATCAAGTTACAATGAAGTTAACATAGCAGATGTTTCAAAACATTTTACATTACATTGCTGAAGAAATATTTACAAAAATATAGAGCAAGATATTCATGTGAGGTAGATTGAACTTTTTCCAGGTTTACAATTCCTGAGAATGGTTGCATATGAATATTTACAACATATAGAACATAGAATCAAAAGTCAGAGTGGAGTTAGGAGAAAAATTAGTAACAGAGGTGGTAGGTTAGTCGGGGTTGGTGCAAGGGTATAACCAGTGTGTTTTAAGGTATATTTTGAGTTTTTGTTTGAAGTGGGATAGGGAAGGAAGTGAAGTAAGTTCACTAGGTAGATGGTTCCAGTTTTTCCCAGTTGTGTTTGAGAAAAGAGAGTCACCTGCCATGTTGTTAGACTTACTAATGCTAAGTAGAAGTTTTTTAGCTAAGCGTAAGGTGTTAAGATTTTTGTAAGGAGTTATGAGGTTTGAGAGTATAGGAGTGTTGTTAGGCTGGTTGAGGATCTTATGGGCAATGGTAAGTTGGTTAAAATTAAGCTGATTTTGCAGTTCAAGCCATCCTAGCTGTTTTAGATTCTGACAGTGATGAGTTCTAAAGGGATTACCAGTTGCAAATCTGGCAATGTTATTATAAGAGGTAATAATTAGTTTGAGAAGATTATTCTTTGATAGGTTGTGTATATTGGTGAGGCATAGAGAAGTGTTGAGATTAGGTGGGAGTGGGCAATAGTAGTTCTGGCTATTGGAGTGAGAAAGTATTTGATCCTGTACAGGGAGCCCATTTTTCTGTTGACTGTTTTTATATTGTTATTAATATGGGTATTGAATTTAAGGTTATTGTTTATTGTAATTCCTAGGAGTTTGGTGGTAGAATCAGGGGATATGAGGGTACCATTGTTAGAAATAACAGAGAAATCTAAAGGCATGGATTTAGGGTAGGAGTAAAGAGAAGGAGCTTTGTTTTTTGGGATTCAAGAGGAGGCAATGTTTTAAGAACCAAGTCTCTACTATGTTAAACATCATCTGAGTTAGGGATTGTAGTTCAGATGAAGATTTAGCTGCACAGATTAAAGTTGAATCATCTGCATATTGTATACAGGTTGCATGAGGAATAGCTAAGTAGAGATCATTGATAAATATTGAGAATAAGAGAGGGCCTAGAATGGGGCCCTGAGGAACACCCAGTGAGACTGGCAGGTGGAATGATAGTTTATTCTCCCAGAGCACAGTCTGTTGCCTATTGCTGAGGTAGGAACTAAACCATTGTGCAGCTAGAGTATCAAGAGAGAGTGATTTCAGAATATTTATAAGTAAAGAGTGGTTTACCATATCAAATGCTTTTGAAAGATCAATAAATAGAGTGGAAGAGAGAACATTGTTATTGCGGTTTCTGTTAATAGTATCAGTAAAAGATAGGAGAGCAGTAGTAGTACTGTGGAATGGCCTAAAGCCATGTTGGCTTTCAGCTAGTATGTTATGTTATGTTGAATTAATTGGTTTAGAAGCTAATGGTGAATGCATTTTTCCATAATTTTTGCTAAGGGGGATAGTAGGGCTATGGATCGATAGAGTAATCATTTGATGTGCTACCTTTATGTAGGGGGATAATGTGTGAGATTTTCCATATGTCAGGATGATTCCTTCGTTAGTGGTTCTATTAATCAGGATAGATATCGGGTAAGCTACTTCTTTAGCTGATTTTTGCAGGTATTTGGCTGGGATCTGGTCGGCAGACAGAGTACAAGGCTTAAGTTTTAGAATGAGTTTGTAGATAAATTTAGTTGAGGTGGGTTGTAATCCGAAGGTAGGAAGAGAGCTGGGAGAAGAGTTAAGAAGACTGGATCTGTCAGGAGATAGCTGACTGGCTAGTGACTGGATAGCCTCTGTGAAGAAGGAATTGAAGGCATTGGCAGCTTGGATAGGAGTCTCATGTGGTGCACCTGTTGGGGTTGGTGTACTGGAGTGACCTGGGTGTAGGAGTCTATTGAGACTTGCCCAGAATCTTTGAGGATTGTTTTGGTGTGTTTGCTGCATTTTACAGTAAAAGTTTTTTTTTTTTGAGAGTATTGCTTTTGACAGATAGTTGTAATGTATCATTGTTGCAACTAAATGCCAGTAACTGTAAGTGTCCCTTTGTTAGACAGGTCAGCAAAGTGTAGTATATAGGCCTGTTGTAATGTAACAGCTTGTATCTAAGGTCTGTCTGTGTGTACTATTCCTAAATGTTTGCAGCACAAACTAAAAGGTTTCTTAGGAGGTGTGGCTTTGACAGGATGATACTTATACTGGAAGTGCCTAGGGGGCCCCCAACTTGACATTTACTCGGGGCCCCCAAAATGCTAACATGGGCCCTGATTAGTGTTATGTCATTTGCTAAGATACATGATCACAGTTGGTAAAGCTCTAACACATAAAAAATATGGCATGTAAATATGATACCTTTAGTCATAAGAAAGGTGGTGGATGAGGATGGTGAATGGCAGAAACCCGAAGGATTGAACCACATGCTGTAACACAGAAGATTTATGTCTGAGAGGTAACCCTTGATTTTAAATGTTTAGTTTCCTTAATGATGGTGGATCAGAGTGCAGGATACTACTGTGTCAAATGACCACAACTTATTATGCACCTTTAGTTTGTTTTATGCTATTTAGCATCTTCAACATACTGTATAGAAAACCATATGTTAGTCAAGTAAGGCAGGCCATAGTTTAATAATCAGTGCATTTCATGCACAGAGGAACAGAAGACTGTGACAGTGTTGCATTAATTTATAAAGGTAGATAAGCTATGAGCACTAATCATATCAAGGATAGTGACTAAACAATAGGAAATAATGGACCACCACCAATCTAACTTTAACATTTAGTACTGAAAATGACATACAGGAAGCATGGAATAAGGAGGCCTGACAGCTGTTATTACAGGCTTGGTTGCACAGAAATTAAAAATCTTCACAGAGGCATAAATTCACAAGCAATACAGGCTGGAAAATGAAGAAAAAGCAATCACCTACTGGGGACAACAAAGTGCTCAGAACTGGACTGACTATTTAAGGAGCACTTTGCAGACAGATAGGGCAGTCAAATCCCACTATAAAGGGCATTGCCAAATGTAATGTAATGAAGAAAATTAATCTATTAAGCCATGGGAATGGAAAGCATATGTTTGTGGTGAAAAGAGAAAAGGATATGCAAAAGCACTTAAACATTGTTGTTATCATATTACTAAAGCCAAAGACAGATAGGGCACTCAGGACTGATGTAATTAATGAAAGTAATATCCAAAACAGAGGGAGTAAGGCATCCAGCACTGAACTAGTAAGAAAATCCCTCACACTGAGCTGATCGAAGGAAAGACACTGAGGAAACTCGGAGCTATAATATATAACATTAAGTATCCTGTTTTTTGTTTATTTTGTTCTTTATTTCTTTGTTATTTATAGCACTTTGTGTACTGTGTATTTTTCTAGCTAGTTTCACTGTGTGTGAGGTATTAACTGCAAATTGTCCACTTTTATTAAGCATCTGTTGGGTTGTTTGTTTCTGATAACTTGTTGCAGTTAAACTCTTTTTTTCCTAGAGGCTCCTTTAGCTGTTTAAAACTTTCATTTAAAGGCTCACTGCTGCTTTTCAGCTGTGAGAAACATTTCTGCAGTTTGTTCTAAGTAGTGGGGATATTTGTAGCATTTCCATATTCAGGCTTGTATTTGGGCCTAGTGTTTGTGGAGGCTGTGTGTCTGAGCACATATTCAGGGACATCTTGGTTTAGCCAAAGCCATCAGGCATTTCAGTGAGAGAGAATTGTTTGAGGTCATTGGCTGACTGAGGTCACCTGGACTACAGCTTAGACTAAGCACCTCATTGGTTCTTTTGAGATTTCTTTCTTAAAAGCTGTCTCAGGTTTCAACTTTCTGTTACCTAAGAAGTTCAGTTGTGAGTGTTCAGCCATTTCACACTGAGCTAATCGAAGGAAGGACACTCAGCAAACTCGAAGCTCTAATATATAACATTAAGTATCCTTTTTTTGTTTATTTTGTTCTTTATTTCTTTGTTATTTATAGCACTTTGTGTACTGTGTACTTTTCTAGCTAGTTTCACTGTGTGTGAGGTATTAACTGGAAATTGTCCACTTTTATTAAGCATCTGTTGGGTTGTTTGTTTCTGATAACTTGTTGCAGTTAAACTCTTTTTTCTAGAGGCTTCTTTATCTGTTTAAAACTTTCATTTAAAGGCTCACTGCTGCTTTTCAGCTGTGAGAAACATTTCTGCAGTTTGTTTCCCACCCTCCCTTCCTGTTGGTATAGTGTTTTTATAGTTGGTGGCTTTACAGTTGCCCGCCCCTAGTGTAAATTTGATCTCGGACCCTCCTCCCAGTCTAGTGTCATTACATAATTCTACCCAGTACAGGGAGAACATTTGAGAAGGCCAATCAGCTTAGTTTCTGCTACTCCTTTCTCTCTTTACACTTAAAAAAAAACGTATCTGCTTTTACTATATTTGTGTTTCTTCCTACTTTATTTTGCTTTTGTGTCATCTTAAAAGTACTCAATTGTATTTATTACTGCTTGGTGTAACTCATTCTAAGCCTTTTAGTTTAAGCACTTGGGCTTCAGACCAGTTGTTTTACATTAAGAATGTTTTTGGTCTGCACTGTAGTGGCAGAACAGGTAGCTTACATCCTTCTAAGTTGGGAACTGCTGATTGAAGGCTCAGTGTCTGTTATTCTAAAAGTGTATTAATTCTGGTTTAAGCACTTGGGCTTCAGGCCAGTTATTTTACATTAAGAGGGTTTGTGGTCTGCACTCTTGTGGGAGGAGAGGCTGGACTCTGCCCTTCTGAGCTGGGAATTTCTGGTTAAAGGCTTATAGTGCCTGCATATTTGAACTGCTTCTTACTGAAATTGGTACAACTTGTTTGCTGTAGCATAGACTAGATCCAGGACTGCTGAATCTAGCTTTGTTTGTATAACTTGAGCACTAATCCAGGCATTCTTTAAAGTATTCAATTGTATTTATTACTGCTTGGTACTAACTTGATTAAAGTGTAGCTATCATTCTAAGTCTTTTGGATTAAGCACTTGGGCTTCAGACCAGTTGTTTTACATTAAGAAGGTTTGTGGCCTGCACTGTGGTGGCAGGACAGGTAGCTTACATCCTTCTAAGTTGGGAACTGCTGATTGAGGGCTCAGTGTCTGTTATTCTAAAAGTGTATCAGTTCTGGTTTAAGCACTTGGGCTTCAGGCCAGTTATTTTACATTAAGAAGGTTTGTGGTCTGCACTCTTGTGGAAGGAGTGGCTGAACTCTGCCCTTCTGAGCTGGGAATTTCTGGTTAAAGGCTTATAGTGCCTGCATATTTGAACTGTTTCTTACTGAAATTGG
Organism: Protopterus annectens; assembly: GCF_019279795.1. Classification (NCBI taxonomy): domain Eukaryota; kingdom Metazoa; phylum Chordata; order Ceratodontiformes; family Protopteridae; genus Protopterus; species Protopterus annectens. The sequence goes on along the minus strand of NC_056739.1, from coordinate 1,089,182,500 downwards.
TACACCTTGTTTGCTGTAGCATAGACTAGATCCAGGCCTGCTGAATCTAGCTTTGTTTGTATGCTTGTTTTTTGTTTGCTTGTTATTTCCCTGAAATGCTAATTCCACCTAAAATGCAGCTTTTCAGTGCTTCTGTGGATCCCTAGTGATATCTGCATTGCTTACTGTACTTATTTCCTTGTTTCACTTGAAAGAAAGTTACTGTTTGTTGTTTTTGCATTTAAGTTACCTGTAACACATTGCATTTAAGTTACCTGGCACTTGCTCACTAAGTCAGCACTAAAAAATTAAAAGCACTACACCCTCACAAACTCACCTTGAGTACCTTGTTCCCCATTGTCCATTTTTTCAATTATAAAGGAATTCCCAATACTATTCTAGCATGTTCAAAGGTCAGTTGTCAATCTCCTCTCTGGTCCAGCTGGTGAATCTGGGAATCTTGAGGCAATGTTACAACTGCCTCATGTACACAGACAACCCTCTCCTCCTCCCAACAAATTCCAACACATGTGAGAGATGCAACCATATAGCCAAACTGGAGGCTAAGCTCTCTCAACTCGGTACTGGAGTAACCAGTCAGGAGGAGAAGGAAACCACACTCACTACAATTCCAGTCTCACATAGACCTACCACGACAGCAAACCAAACACATAAACACACAAAACATACTTGGAGGCTCTAAATAAAAATCTGCCTAAGCAGCAGAGACCTCCAAAGCAGACACCCAAGCAACCGCTACCCCAAAACAAAACACATGCAACACATAGCTCACAAAGCCAGTGTGCCGAACAGTCATAGCCCTTAAGGCTAAACAACACACCTGATACACTTGTAATAGGTGACTCTATCGTCAGGCACACTGACGTCCCGCTCACCAGACTGAACAAGGAGAAGGTCACGATGAGCTGCCTGTTGGGCACTAGGATCCGCCACATAACACAAGCACTCAGGTCACTCCAAGGCAAGTACAAATATGACTCAGTCATTGTCCATGCTGGTGTGAATGACCTGAGACGTACCTCCCTGGACTACATGAAAAGAGACATAGAGGAGCTCTCTGAGCATGTAGCCCAGGCCGGTATGACCCTGACCTTGAGTAGCATCTTACCCTCACCAAGAATGATGTCACAATATGAAGACAAGATGATCAATTTCAACAATTGGCTTAAGTATTGGTGTCATTCAAAGGGGATCCAATGCCTGTTAGCCTGGGATGACATGCTCGACAAGCCACAATGCTTCGCTAGGGACGGCTTCCACCTGTCACCCTGGGCTTTTGGATATTGGCAAAAGCTCTTGCCACCCCCATAGTGCCTTTTTTAGGCAAGGCTCAAAAGACAAACCCATGTCCATAGGTATCACAAGGGATAAGAAACTTCAACGCCAGAAGTCTAAACCTCAAGATGCGCGCACTCGAAAATCTCCTTAGTATGGACAACATCGATATCTGTGCAGTAACAGAAACCTGGTTCAAGGCTCCTGAGAGTACCCCAGCACTATCAGATTATACCTCATACCATGCTTTTCGGCCCCAAAACTTGGACCGAACCACAAAAGTAGGGGGAGTATCAATATTCGTCAAAGATACCCACACCTCCAGGTTGGTGGCACAGCACGAAGCATCAGAGACTATCCATGTGCAACTAACAGTGGGTAAAACTGCCTTCCAGTTTATAGCCTGCTACAGACCACCCTCCCAAACACAGGAACCCCACTCAGCCTTCCTGAGAACACTGGAAAATATGAAGGTCTCTCCAAACACCATTATATTGGGCGACTTCAACTACCCAAACATAGACTGGGAGCATTACTCTAGCTCCAACACCCTAGCCCAAAGGTTCCTAGAATTTATAAACTCAACTGCTATGGAACAACTTGTTGCCACTCCCACAAGAGGGGAAACATACTGGACCTGATTATCACCAAATGGGGACTCTATGCTCCAGACCAGAAGTGTATCCCTCACTGGTAAGATCAGACCATAAACTAATCTCACTGGATATTCACATCCCGACCCCACCCCCTGCCCAGAAAACCATAGTGAAAAACTTCTCTAAAGCAAATTTCACACTCCTCAAAACTGAGGTGGAATCCTTCAAAGCCCCCGAGCCTGTGGAAAATACAGCCCAGACCACAGAATCCTTTATAAATGCATTCTATGAACACCTTCAGGAATGCATGGATCATGCAATCCCAAATAAAACCAAGACCCAATCCTCCAAAGGCAGACGTCCTGTCTGGTGGACCCCAGCCATAAACAAACTATACAATAGAAGGAGGAAGCTACTATATGATAGAGCAAAATCCCAAAAAGGGAAGGCATCTCTGATCAGTATTAGCAAAATCTACGGGCACACATAAAATCATCTAAGGCCAGCTTCGAGAGAAAAATTGCACAGGACACTAAGGATAATCACAAGGCTTTCTTTAGTTATGTTAGGAACCTGGGTGGGAATTCCCAGATATGCTCAGAATTAGTCCAAAATGACAAAAATACACCAACCCACAGACATTGCAAACATCCTAGCTGACAGGTTCAAACCCCCAACAAAAGGGCAAATATCTATCCCAGCAGAGTGCTTCCCCTTGACATCTCAGATGCTCAGGTAAGAGCCGCCCTCTCCAAAGCAAAAAACACAGCATCAATGGGACCAGACGGTGTCCTGGGCTGCGTCCTACATGAACTCCAAGAAGAGCTAAACCCAAACATAAAACTACTGTTCAATCTCAGCCTTACTACAGGATATGTACCCAAAGATTGGCGTGACAGCAACAGTGGTCCCTCTCCACAAAGGTGGTGCCTCAACGGATCCTGGAAACTATCGCCCCATAAGCCTGACTAGCTTGGTCTGCAAAGCTATGGAAAGGATCATCATGGACCTCATAAATAAAGATATTGGGGACCTACAGACACTGGATCTTACCCAGTTTGGCTTTGTTAAGGGCAGATCCTGCCTCTTAAACCTGGTCGATTTCTTTGAAACAGTCACCAAGGCCATTGACGAGGGGAAGGTGGTCCACACAGCCTACCTGGACCTCGCAAAAGCCTTTGATACAATACCCCACTTGGGCATTATAGATAAGCTCACCAGCTTAAATATAAACCCCTGTGTCACTAGATGGGTGGCAAGGACAGAACCCACATGGTTAGAATTGCTGAAGCCATGTCAGACTCCAAACCAGTTACAAGTGATGTCCCACAAGGCTCAGTCCTGGGACCTCTCTTGTTTGTTATATATTTCTCTGAGGAACAGGCCAACACGGAAGGACTGTGGCTGACCAAGTTCACAGATGACTGCAAACTGGGCGCCATAATCGACTCTCCAGCCGACACAAGCATCCTCCAAAAGGGCCTCATAGAAACAGACAACTGGTGCCAGAGCCATGGCCTCAAGCTAAACACCAAAAAGTGTATAGTCATCCCCTTTGGCAAAAATAAAGTGCCCACAAATTACCACATAGGTGGTAATCCATTAAGTACAGAAGAAGTAATTAGGGATCTGGGGACCCAAGTTGATAGCAATCTCTCATTTGACAACCACGTGGCCAAAGTGGTTAGAAAAACATTTTATATAGCCCATCTAATCATGAAGGGATTCACATCTAGATCAGGGGAGGTCATTGTGCCTCTTTACTCATCCCTCATCAGGCCCATAATTGAGTACAATGCCCCTTTGGGATGTACCTTACCAGACACCTGCAGCAACTGGAAAGACCCCAAAAGTACCTCATCAAGAGGATCAAAGGGCTCAAACAGATGCCATATGCTGCCCGGTTAAAGAAACTCCAGCTCTACTCAGTGGCATACCGCCTGCTCAGAGGTGATCTGTGCCTGATGTATAAAGCCATGTCCAACCTGGAATTAATGGACATGCTGCACCTCAGAAAATCCAAATCCCATCGAGCTACACGCTCGAGAGACTTGAACCTCAGCACTGACATAAATAGGACATGCTGGAGGGACAGATTCATAACTCAGAGTCTCCCTTCACTCTGGAATAAAATCCCAGTCCAGGTTAGGCAGAGTCCCTCATTGACTCTCTTCAAGAGGAATCTTGATGAATGGATGGAAGATCATAGGTTTACCCCGGGTATCACTTCTGTGTCACTGTTAGACAGAGGCACAGTATACTAATCTCGAAAAAGGGCATAGCAAAATTAATTTAAAATGGGTGGCGAAAGCCAAACACACTCTGGCTAGGCTTATAAATGCCCTAGGGCAGATAGCCTAGTATGAACCTATGAACCTATATCCAGAAAAATGTAGAATATTTGGGTCTAGTGGAGAATGATGTAAATGGCACTTTTCTATAAAACTAGGTCTAGTAATATCATCAAAATTAAATATAAGTGCATGGTTCTTGGACACAGATGAATATAGTCCTGACTATGCCCCAGATGACCTAGGTTTGAATAGAGGCTGAGGCACTGGAAGAGCTGGATGAGAGGTCAGAGAGGGGAGCACTGCTTTTTGCCAGCACATCAATCCAGAGAGAGGGATTTGGAGACCCCCTTACCATTCACATGCTGCTCCAAGTGTAGATCCCAGAAAAGCATTGATTCAGATATTGAGAGGTGAGTCAATAGTACTACCCAAGCCAGGATGCTGGTAGCTCTGACAGGACAAATGGCGAGTATGTATACTGTTAACAGGGGAATATCGGTATGTCCCAGCGTGATGTGCATGCCCATGTCACCACCAAGGGGTGGGGCTAGGAGGATGCACAGAAAATCCCCTCATGGCTGCCTGTCTGACAGCCATGTCTCAGACTGCTGTCACCTGAGGGAGGAATGGATGAGATCTTGTGTCACTTTTGACATCAGAGTTCACATTTCAATAGAGAATGAATAGGCAACCATGGCACTGGCTTGATGGCTGCCAGGTATGGAGTCAGAAAAAGACCTAGAAAAAAACTTACATATGAATCTTACTAGCCTCCAATGCTGAGGCAGTCTTGAGCTGTTCAAATGGAACAACATTCTAGTTTTATCAAATAAAGCATAGCCCATATCAGGACTATTGTTTCAAACCACTCTGAGTAACATTTGTATAGTTAAAACAAGGGATAGGATAGGAGACTGACTTGTTGCTCTAAAAGAAGACAGGCAGTTGAGACATTAAGAGACAATATAATTATGTGCAGTAAACTAATTAATAAAAGTGATTGGCAATCTTTTTTGCCCGCTGCCTTGCTGCTGATCCATCTCTAACTAAGGGTACAGTGTGTGACAATGCATCATATAAACTGCATGTGTATTTCCATATGTAAGAAAAAAAGAATCTGCTTTAGAGCTCTGTTCCCCATCCCCATTCTGCACTGATGAAGTTAAGCTGTGTGCTCATAAGAAAGGCTCCATCCTTCCTGGTCAGCCTTCCAATCCACTGGCAACACAGTCAGATACCCTGCCACTCTACAAAAAGGCTAAGGAAGTTTTTCTTACAGAACTCATCAGACCAACGGCTTCTGGAAAAGAGTAGCATTAAAAAAGTCACAGAATTCAAGAATGCATGGAAAAGGCATAAATTATTAGGTCAGACAATGAAAAAGAAAATAAGATGCTCGTTAACTAGTATCTACAGCTTATTGTGCAAATGGGCAATCTGTGTGGGTCATGCAGTTTATTTTATAAATAACTGCATTTCTGTCAAAATGACTGTGAACTTTTGAAACATGGGAGCTTCATAGTGAATCTCCTTGCTCACTTGATAATGTGAACTTCTTACCCATTCATAGCTCAGTGCAACCAGTAACAAATATAAATCTCTGACCGTACATTTACTTACCAGGCCTTAACATGAGTAACATTAAGAAGCTTTTTCTTAAAAGGTCATTGTAGGCATACATACAGAGCTTTATAGAGCTATCTTATCTAAACTGCGTGTTGTATATTTATTCACACTAGGTGTCCCTCAGAGACTAATAACTTTCAATGTAAGTTAGTTAATTAAATCATACAAGTAAAGAGATGCCACTCTGTAAGAATTGCTATTTAATCTGCCATTTCAGCGTTGCTGTCTGTTATTCTGCAAAATGTATTTATCTTGACTACCATAACATTTCAAAGAATTTCACCTATGAGATACAGTACATCCAAAAATGACGTAGCAATCCATTTATAACAGTTTATGATTTATCTGAGCGTTTTTTATTAGCTCCCCTGAGTTGCCATGGTATCTGGAATAGTAGCTGTCTGAGTATGTTAACCCCTGGCTACAGCTGCAACTTATTACTTGTGGGATAGCAGTGCTACAAATTTAATTATATGTGATGTTTCACAGACTCTGAAAGACACTGTTTTGACCAGCAGGGGAGAAATATTATACCACTGACATGCTGCACTCCTGCTGGCTTCTTGTAGATATATTTTTTAATAGTTTTGTTCACCTTCATAGCTCAAAATGTTCTAAGCATTGAACATGCCAGAAAGCCATAAGTGATACTACTTATTAATGGTACATTTCATTATCTTGCTAACTGAATAAAACCTGGTAAATACAAGTAACTCTTTCTCACACTTAGAACAACTAGTCTGGTTTGTGCTTTCATCAAAAAGTTATGCAGTATGCAAATAAAAACCATGGGACTCAAACTCAATACTCTACGTTGAATGAATAGCTCTAACCATACCTTTGTGTGCTCTACTGCCTGCTTATATTAAGAACATACAAATAAGTATTTCAGGATATTTGTACTCTTTCACAGTTATCATTCCCATACATTAATTATTTTACAGTGTCTCTTATGTCGAAAGTCCTGATCCTAAATAAAGTTTACAGTTCATTAAATATTGGCATGCTTGCTTATTTATTTGTGTTTTTATTTATTTATCTAAAACTGTTAACAGAGAAAGTCCTCCCTATCAGTGCCCGTTTTCAGTGGATGCCCAGGGGGAAACAATTCCAGTAAGTTAAGTTAAGAAGATATATAATTCAAATAAACAATTTAGGTTGCATAAAGGGAAACGGAATAGCAAGCATAGTCAATATGCAAGCTAGTTGTTGTAATGAGTAAAAGTTGTATTTATTTATAGAGATATTAGTGCCATGAGACAGAGAGGGAAAAGAAAGATTTAGGGATAACCTGACGAAGAGTATTCAGAGAGAAGAGAAAGGAGTACAGGAAAATTAAGATTTTAAGTAAATGGTGTTATGGTAATGATGAAAAGAGATAAAAAAGAATAACATTAAAATGAAATGCACCTTCAGGTACAGAGACAAGACCAACTGGCTATTAGGTGAATTTTTTGTGCTATTACAATTGGGGTTGTTTCTAGGGTCTAGAAGATGGAGTTCCACAGTTTGGCTACATATGATCATTAAAGTGAGTTACCATGTCAATCTGTAGAAGGTTGTGAGATTTTGAACATTTCTAGGTGGAATGTATATGGCAACTAGAGAAGCTCGGGATGGACATTTGTTTGGTTTATAAGTGGTGGAGTGTTAAAATGTGTTTCATCTGAGACAATTAAGTTTATTAAGAGCATTGTAGTGGTGAGCAGACTTGGGGATATCTGCAGCAAATTTAACTACCTTGTAGTTCATGTAGTGCAGTGTTTACACTCCAACATCCATGAAAAGACAAATCACTTTAGTGCTACTACAGCAGAAGATATGATCTTAACAAACGTTAAGCACCTCCTGCTTAACTCGTTAATGTTGAGTCTCATACTAGGCAGTCAAATCTGCTAGTACTGACCACCAAAAGACAGTGGCAGAATAAAAAACAGATTTGTTTCTGCCTGCTGTCATTACTGATAATATGTCCCTCACTTCGTCTTTTAGACTTACAAAGTAGCTAGAATAACATGATATGCTGTATGTTAACCAGCATTTTCTGAAGAATACAAAGTCTGAAACTGAAATGAATGTCATTATTTAGTGATGTCAATCCTCAGTGATTTGTCCAAATAAACAAATATTTAAGAGGAACAGTCCAAACATATGAGGCAAAAATCTGCACATCCTGTGAAACACTTGACATTTGAGAAGCATGGCAAGGTGAGTGTAAACATAAGGGACTATATTACACTGTCTTTCTGGCAGAGCTCACTAAGCGCTTTATGGCTTTGAAAGCCAGAAAAACACTTAGTGTTTGTTTCTTTTTTTTTTTTCTGTAACTAGTAGTACACAGAGCAGATAAAACTCTGTGCACTACAAAGACTTACGGTCAGGTCATTGACCATAACCTTTAATTATGTGTTTTGACATGGATGCCAAGATTCACCTCTCGAACCTTGCCCTTGAGGTGAATTTTTTGACATCCATGTCTCAAAACACATAATGGGCAGGTTGTGATCAGAGACCTGATCATAATCCTCTATGTTATGAGTGTGTTCTAGTTTCTGAAGGTGTAATTTTTGGATATTATTGTTGAGCAGGAATACAGTAAAGTTGGAACAAGCATAGTTTGAGCTGTATTGAACAGTGCTATCATAGATAGAAAATCCTTAGATTTATAAAGCATGCCTAGCTTTTTGTTGATTTTAAAGATAACATGCTGTATGTGTTTATCAAATGAGAGTCTATGATCAGTAATGACAAAAGGAAGTATAGCATGGGTGACTTATTCAATGTTTGTGCTGTTTTGAGGTAATAGTGATGTTACCTGAGCTAAATGAGAGTAGCTTTGTTTTGTTTGTATTCAGTAAAACAGCTGTTCCTTGAAGAAACTGCTCAGTTTTGTGGAAGTTATTTTCAATGTTTTGTAGTTGAATTATGGAGCTGGAAGAATTAATTATGGTGGAATCATCCGCATATTGAATGAATGAGTTGTTTTGGAGTATGGTCTGTATTTATTTCATGAAGATGAAGAATAGAACAGGGGCACCTATACTTATGGGAAGAAAGTCAGAAAACATTTGTAATAATTTTTCTTCTTGAGTGTGGTTTAAAGGGTAGTTTCTCAGCTAGGTTATCGCGTTACTACTGAGGTCCATTTTTGCCAGACATTTTTAGGAACACTGGATGGGGTATAGTATCAAATGCCTTTTAAATGGCTAAGAGTATAACAATGGTAAAGAAGGCCACAGTTTTTGCTATGTTTGATTGTATTAAGGAATAAAAGCAAGGTA